>NC_139221.1:17637156-17804656 GCF_055691185.1 Crinia signifera | reverse complement strand
GCCATGTGTGCCGTATCAATCTGGAGGTGCTGCCAAGTGTGTTGTATAATTCCAGGGTGCTGCAAAGTCTTCTGTATAATTCCAGGGGTGCTGCTAAGTCTGCCGTTAAATTCCAGAGGTGCTCCCTTGTGTGCCATATAATTCCACGGGTGCTGCCAAGTGTGCCGTATAAATCCTGGGGTGCTGCCAAGTGTGTTGTTAAATTCCGTGGGTGCTGCTAAATATTCTTAAAAAAATATTTAATTTTAGCTGTTTTTAACAATACAGATGCAAAACCAAAACTCGCAAGGGTGGTTTTGGCAAAACCATACCATATCCAAAAGATGAAGGAGAACCAGATCCAAAACTAAAACACAAAACACCAAAAATGTCCGGTGCACATCTCTTATTTTTTCACGGCTTTGGGGGGTGGAATTTTGAAAAATTTCTTCTTTGCAGGTGATTACATCATAAAAGAAATCTAATGTACAAATTTCAAGTTCCTAGTCCTCTTGTCAGGTTTTAGAGCAGCAGCCGGATAATTAGATCGAGTCCTGGTTTTCCCAAAGAGGTGATCAAGGTTTGGCTGATTAGCAGCACCTGCGACTTTCTGTTAAATCTGTGTCCAGGGCAGAGGGTAATGGCTCCTGATGATGGGATAGCTGCCCAGGTGATAGGCCGCGGGTGTGGGCCATTTAAAGCTGTGAGGAGTTTGGTGACCTGTGCTGCTGACACATGTATGCTGCTGTACTGTAACTATTATTTATTTATTATTTATTTACAGTTTCTTATATAGCGTACACATATTCTGCAGCGCTTTACAGAGAATATTTGTACATTCACATCAGCCCTGCCCCAGAGGAGCTTACAATCTATATTCCCTACCACATATACATGCACACAGACATTGTAGGGTAAATTTTTTGTTGGAAGCCAATTAACCTACCAGTATAGTTTTGGATTGTGGGAGGAAACCGGAGTACCCGGAGGAAACCCACGCAATCAAGGGGAGAATATGCAAACTCCGCACAGTTAGGTTCCTGGTGGGGATCGAACCCATGACCTCAGCGCTGTGAGGCAGTAATGCTAACCATTACACCATCCGTGCTGCCCTATATATATATATAGATATATATATATATATATATATATATATATATATATCTATATATATATATAGATATATATATATAGATATATATATATATATCTATATATATATATATACACAGTATATATAGTTATGAATATATAAATATACCAGTTAGTCAGTCAATTACTTTGTTTTTAAACTTTTTATATGTGAAAGAATATTGGCCACAAGGTCGCTGTGACATCTGAACCGCAATGCGTGGTAGAAAATGAAGCCCAGGCATCTCCATCTGTCAGGTTTTACAGACTGGAAGATGCAGAGAAAACACTGCTAACAAGTCGCTGTTAGATTACTTTGGGTTTTACAAGGAAAGAAATGTTTTGCATGCATACTGTAACACTCGGAGTCACACAGAGAACACCAAGAGTTCTGTGGGAGTAACTGTGAAGAAACGTCCAAGTTCTGTCCAACAGCAGCTTTTTGAGCTGAGTGGGAGAAATACATAGACGTCTGGTCCCATAAAATATCTCCTAATGAAGACTTGCAGGTAGTAACGTTGGCCACGGACCTCTGGTTAAACGTCTCCTGATAACCAGCTGTTAGTTCTTCTGTTATTGGCTTTTCGCAGCTTCACATAATTCAAGTAAAGTTAACTCACTAAAGCCAGGTGAAAGCATCTGTAAAATCTAGCACATTCATTACACGGGTGTAGTTCGCATTTATTTGTCTCTGATCAGTGACTTCGAGAGCAGGGGGGACTGGGTCATTTTTACCCGGGCTCGGGTCTTGCTACCCCCTCCCTCCTTGCAGGGAGCGGATGTCAGCTGACCCCCCACTTCACGCACAGGGCGCTCGGCGATCTGAGACACCACAGAGGTGTCTCAGATCTGCAAGTGCTAGAGAAATCATCCAATGGTGACCGACCAACGAATGATTTCAACCCTGCACCCAAGGCTGCGAATGGATGATTATGCAAATTCGCAGCTCTGCAGGGATCACGGCGTGCAAGGCGGGGGCGGGCAGCGGCGGTGCCTGGGGAACTCTCAAGGCTGCAAAATTTGCAGCCTTGCGAGTCAACCAGAGGAAGGTGACACCGGTAGGTTCCCTAAACCACAGCCTGCAACTCGTATACCAGAAAATAATCATCCACAAACATTAAAAAACAACTAATTAAGAAAATAAAATAATCCTATTATAAAAACTCCAACACCCAAAGGAGAATCGGGTGTGGTATAGGGGTCCGACAGTCAGGATCCTGACAGTCATTATCCCAACATTGGGGAGCCACCTATTCTATTCTCCCTCTATGGAAGTCGTGGAACCCAAGGAGGGAAAAGAGCAGGTGGCCGTTGGGAACCCAGCTGTCGGTGTTTTGACAGTCGGGATCCCGACGTCGGGACCCAGGAGAATCTACCCTAAAATGATAAGGCGTCTGCAAGACTAACAATGGGTACTTAACCACTGCACCTCCTGACCAAGATACAAATTTAGGAATTCCAAAATGTATTTTCCTACCAGCCTTATCCAAAGTGGACAGTTCACTAGACTAGTTGTTCCCAAGCTCGGTCCTCAAGTCCCCTTAGCAGTTCAGGTATTCCAAGTCACCCGGCAGGTGCAATGTTTATCAACAAAAAAATCCACAGGTGACCTGGAAAACGCAAACTTTTGGGGGTACTGCAGGACCAAGGGGGTTATTCTAGTCCATTCTTTCTGACAAAATCCTTCTTAGATGGACAAAACCATGTGCACTGCGGGTGGGGCAGATGTAACTTGTGCAGAGAGAATTAGATTTGGGTGGGGTTTTTCTTCAAAGTGAGATCTATATTGAAGTGTAAAATCATGCAGTCAGTATTTTCCCTGCACAGAAACAAAATAACTCACCCAAATCTAATTCTCTCAGCACAT
This sequence comes from Crinia signifera, assembly GCF_055691185.1. Lineage (NCBI taxonomy): Eukaryota > Metazoa > Chordata > Amphibia > Anura > Myobatrachidae > Crinia > Crinia signifera. The sequence continues at coordinate 17,801,679 of NC_139221.1, read as the reverse complement.
GTTACATCTGCCACCCTGCAGTGCACATGGTTTTGTCCATCTAAGAAGGATTTTGTCAGAAAGAATGAACTAGAATAAACACCCAAGTTTGGGAACCACTGCCCTAGACAAACAAACTTGGGAATGTTCTCTGTCCACAAAAATTTGAACCCCAGTCCACGAGCCCACATTTCTGACAAATTAGCCTTAACTCTCCAAATAAAGTCAACACTTTTACCCGACCCACAACTAACCATTCGGGACAACACCCTTGCTGTTCTTGAGTAAATGACAACTCTAAAAATGCAAATGCAAACAACAAAAAGACCATAGCAGACCTCTTATCCCTAACCATCGAATCCTATGATGACCTCTTGGCAAGGGGTGCCTATCCGCCTAATAAATATAAAAATACACTACACTTCTTACAATGCACTGGAGACTGCTGTAAAGAAAAGGATCCCATATTCATTAGTAACCTAACAAACAGAACTGTGTTAGAAAGAACCCAAGTAAAGTAGAAAACTCAACCAGCCTCCTGTAGACCTCTAGATTCAGCCAATTGGAAGGGAAACAAATTCCTTCACACTCTCATTTTTTAATGCTCGCCATTCAAAAACGAACCCATAAACTTTGGGTTCACTCAATAAGCATAACATCAAACCTCGTTTTATCGCTCCTAAACTGCTCAGTTCCGGCATGACCGATGTTGAACAACTGCTGGCCGCCGTGCAAGTAGCTGTCACAATTAGTAAAGAGTGATCCCCATAGTAATCTCTTAACTAAGTGCTTAAACATCTGTAACTTTGATGTGATTGGCAAAGCATCTGCATGTAGAAAGAATACAACATCGCCCTACTGGCCGCAAAAGAAAATACTTTTTAGCGTAGAGTAGTGGACATATCTCTGCATCAACCTGAAATTTAGGGGAAACCGGTATGCGGTCCCTGGGTCCACAATGCCTTGGTCGACATTCACTAGGTGACCCACAAATGGTCGACAGGGACTAGGTCAACACCTTCAAATGGTCAACATAAAATAGATTAAGGTCGACATGGGCATGGTTGAAACCCACAAGGTCGACTTGCATTTTTCAAGTTTTTTTGGGTGTACACCGACTTGGTTCATACTTTACTATCCAAGTGGGCATAGATTGAGGGAGAGTATAATTGTGCAGCGAGCCACACAAGGGAACACGGTTCATTTATACACCAAGGAGGTTATTCTGGATGACACGCAAAGCTGCGAAATTTGCAGCTTTGCATGTCATTCAAACACCGCCCACACTAACGACCGCCCCCACCTCGTACGCCGAATATCCCCACACGCATGCTAAAGGAGGTTTTGCATACACATCCATTCGCAGGCTTGTGTGCTGTGCGGGGACAAAATCATGATTTTGCAGGTGCTTGTAGATGTAAGACACCATCTGACGTCAGCTGATTGCCCCCTGCGATTAGAAAAGGGCCTAAATTCTGTCATTTTCATTTTAGCCCCGCCCCCTCTCAGTAGAGCTGCAAATCGCGGCATTTGACTAGATCAGGGGTGGGGCTTAATGACATCAGCAGATGAGTATCTCTCCACTCAGGGCTTCTCCCGGAGAAGGAAACTAAAAAGTAGGCAAGTATGATGTAAAAAAGAAAAGCCTATATTGGCTCCATTTTGTTTCTTCATCATCGGCCATCTTAATGATTCTCTCGTAATTATCTTTCCAGGCCGCCCTGCTCGCCCGGTTCCACCCCACGACACAAACACTAAATTTTGCACTTGCATCGATATTGTGTGATTATTCTCACTACAAATCGAAGTGCACGAATCATACCGGCCGCCGTGCGGCGACCATTGTTGGGTTGCTGCGGCTTCATGTGACATTAGGAATCCCTAATCTGACCAATACATTTTCCAGACATGATTCAAATTAATCTGAATGGTTGCTATAAGCAACATCACTTTTTTTGTCATTTGTAGTATCTTTAGTAAATTTACCCCTAAATGTCACTAACCCTATTCCTTCCATTAAATTATTGTGACAGAAGTCTGCTGATTAGTCCCTTTGTTTTTGTTCATTTTATTTAACCACTTTTTTTTATTTTTTTACATTTCTAATCACATTACACAGTAGTGGTTTTTACTTATGGGCTGCTGGACGACACCCAACCCCCCTCCACCCCACTCCAGGTAAAATCCGCCACTGTGCTCAATAAAGTGAAGCCAGATGCAGTCTGTGAGCTTGTACTGGCTTCACTGTGACTGGCAGTGACTTCCTATTGGAAGTCCGACCTGCCAGTCACCCAAGGCAGTCCCATTGGGAGGTGTTCCCTCCCTCTGGGATCCCTCTATGGGCTGCTGTCCAGTAGCGCATGCAGGGGGGGTTTCTGAGTACCCAGAAACCCCCCCAGGAGTCTAAGGGCCATAGACTGAAAGCTGAGGGTCCCCTCTTTCCATAGGTACAAGAATTTTAAAAATCGGCCCTGGGGAACCGGAGATATCTGACTTCAAAGCAGTGGTCCCCATCCAAGCCTGTTAATTGCTCTTCCCACTCAGATATTTCAGGTTCTGTCTGACTTAAAAGCTGCGACTCTCCCCCTTTGATGGACACTAGTAGCTTGTCTCTACTGTTCCCAGAACCAGCGATATCAGCCTTCCAGCAGCTGGTTACTGCTCCAGCTTCACACACCTGGTATGTAGTTTTATATACTCGTTGGCGGATTGCTCTGCCTCCTGAACTCTGATCCCCTAGTCCCCAATAGCATTTGGTAGGGGGGATTCTCTAGTTTTCCATTAAAATCTAAGAAATTTATTTCCGGGAACTGGAGATATCTGCAGTCAAGCAAGCTGTCCTCCCACCAGAAAATTATGAATAATAAGCCCACTCCACTATACACCCCTCCTCTGTGTATTAAACATCCTCTACCACCCTGGAAGTTATGTATCTGGGCCCCTTCATTCAGCCCAATGCCCCCTTCTCCCACCATCTGTGCAGTAAAGGGGTAATTAGTGGAAATTACTGATCCAGGCCCTACATGCTGAGTGGTTGATATAATACCCCCTACCACCCGCGGGACATCAAAGCTTCCCCCACCCCTACCGCTGGAGGATCGGTAGGGGCCCCAATACATTGCTATGCCCAGGGGTCTACACTGCTGTTGATGCCCCTGTATGTATATATATATATATATATATATATATATATATATATATATATATATATATATATATATATTATTATTTATATACATTTGGTCTATCTATAATACTTTACATGACCCGGCATATACTGGGTCGCCTGTGTCCATCTTCGTGCTTTGCTCCGCCCCTCTGGAAACCCCCTTCTGAAAATCCTGCGTTTGCCCCTGGAGTCCGAGGTCTGAGCATGCGCATGTAATCTGAGGAGTACAGGTGCCGGGATTGTGATTTAGTTTCTATAGGTTGCTGCTGAAACTGCATGCATGCGCAGCAACGAGGATGATACTGCACATGTCGATGTCCCGGATTCTATGGGCTGCACCCGTAGCCAGGGATGGCAACAAATATCTTGGGGCCTGGTACACTGATATCTCTGGGGCCCCCCAACCGCGCATACTGATTTATATTAAATGTATTTTTTTAATTATTAATATTCACTATGTAATGTAATAGGGGAGGGTGCAGCATTTGGTGTTGTGCGGTTCAGGGTGTTGCGTGATGTCATTAAACTCATAAGTAAGCTTGCGAGCAGGGCCCTCATACCTCTATGTAGGTTTGTTTCTACACAGTTTGCTTGTTGTTGCCAATTGTAAAGTGCAACGGAATATGATATGCTATATAAGAAACTGTAAATAAAATAATAATAAATAAGTATGGGTAGCCGGACAGATGATCAGACTGATTGGTTTCCAAGTAAGTTCCCTTCCAGGAATCCAGGTGTGTGGGAAAGTTGCTGGCTCCTTCTATAACCATTGTTAGGGCTGCAGCCATGCTTATAGCCCCTGACCCCTCAGAGCCCTGGGGCCCCTCACAAGGTCAGGGCCCTGTATGAGTGTCCCTTTTGAACCCCCCTGTCGCCTGCCCTGCCCGTAGCGGGGCACAGTAACGGCTGCATTGTAGAGGGCCGCCACTGCAAATGAGTGTCCTTTAGCCCTGGACATTATACAGTAGATGTGTGTTGTGCAACCACACGAACAGGCAAAAAAAAAAATTAAATGTAACTATTGAAATCTGGAGTGTAAATTTCTTTTGTGAATTTAACTAAATCAATAATTCACAAGTTTAGTTTTCAGACACAGAAATGGCGGAATAATGAGCAGGTTTGCCGGATGTATGAATGCCATGTTTTCCACTAGAGGGAACGCTGCCTGCTTGTTCTCCGTGTAACAGTTGCAGCACGGTCAGTCCTCTGGGTGAGGATTCTTTTTTTACACGTATTTATCCTGTGAGCTGAATCCCTCCAAAGTCCTTTAATCCCTGTCTCGGAGTCATGTGAATACTCTACAAACATGTCATCTCTCCTCCACAAACCTCTGTAACTTCTAAAGCTAATCAGCTACAGATTATACCCTAAATGACTCAGGCAAGCAGCCTATACCCCAAGGCCAACACACAGCAAAGTCAATGTAAAACTTCTCCTGTTTTAAGGACTGATAATCTTATTTTCCCAGACATTAGCGTTAAGCCACCCGTAGTGCATCTCACACCTATTGTTCTCCCGCTCATAAAGCAGTCTTCAAAATGCTAAAGATTTTGTGCAATTAAGTTAATTTTGTACATAGTTAATACCATAGTTAATACCAATGTGAAATGTTATAGGATAAGAGATTCAGAAAGTGAGAGATTTGGTAAAACATCTCCAGTTTTTTTTTTAAACGGCAATCATTTGCACTGCAAAATCAAACTGGTTTTGCATTGTAAATGATTGCCGCTTTAAGAAAACTGGAGATTTCTTACCAAATCTCTCACTTTCTGAATCTCTCATCCTATTAAATAGCCCCCTCTATCTTGTTTGTACAATTATAACATCCTTCATATTAACTATATCAGCCCTTCAGTGGTCTTCAAGACAAGGGGTGAGATTTAATAGAATGAGAGATTCAGAAAGTGAGAGATTTGGGAAGAAATCTCCAGGTTTTTTTAAAGCGGCAATCATTTACACGTCAAAATCAAACTGGTTTTGCAGTGTAAATGATTGCCGCTTTAAAAAAACCTGGAGATTTCTTCCCAAATCTCTCACTTTCTGAATCTCTCATCCTATTACATCTCACCCAAGCTTTCTATTTATGGAAGCTCTTGGTGGCTTCTACTGTCACTTATAAAGTGTTTATTTATGATTGTGAGAGAGGGCCTAATTCAGACCTTTTCACTGCGACAGCCAGCGACAAAGAAGAACGCTGTGCGGATAGATGCGTGCTACAGTCCGGTATCCGGACTCATGATAGACTCTGGTCGAAAGGTTGACAGGGTCAAAGGGTCGACGGTGAAAATGTCGACATGGTGAAAAAGGTCAACAGTCAAATGGTCGACAGGGTCCAAATGTCAACAGTCAAATGGTCGACAGGGTCCAATGGTCGACAGTCAAATGGTCGACAGGGTCCAAAGGTCTACAGCCAAAAGGTCAACATGAAAAAGGTTGACATGCATTTAAAAAAAAAAAAAAGCATGGTGTGTGTAGCGAGCAATGCGAGGTGATGCGTTACACTTAAGACAGTGTCCATGTCGACCTATGCGGACATAGACACCAAAAAAAAACATGAAAAACTCATGTTGACCTCTTCCTCATCGACCTTTTTGAATGACGACCTTTTGACCACGTCGACCTCTTGGCTGTTGATCTTTTGACCTTGTCGATCTTTGACCCTGTTGACACTTTCACTGTCGACCTTTGGACCCTGTCGACCATATGACTGTAGACCTAGACATTCTAATTCTAATATACCATAACCCTAAGGCCCACAGTGATCCACTGAAAGAAAATCTTGGATTAAAAAAACTGAATTATTATTGCATCGGCATTTCATTTGCTAAACATATAAACAACAAAGTTAAAACCCTGTCAAAATGACGGCTTCTGCAATGTACTTTCATTTTGAGCTGTGACCGTTTTTACTTTCACTTTGAGCAGTGTCAGTTTTCACCCCACAAATTCTCCACACACACACCTCCCCCCCCGCCTATCTGCTTCTACCGCCAACCTCTCTCTTCACAGTTCCATCTCTCCATATCCAGCAAGATTGAAACAGATTAGTGTCCCTGCAAAAATTAGCACACAAAGGAGTAATTTGTTCCATCGACAGGCCTCTAGTTGTCAGTGGCGGTGCTTCACCTCATAGAGGTGAGGAGTAGTTAGCCATATTATATAATATATATATATATATATATATATATATATATATATATATATATATATATATATATACACACACAGATGGAGCCAGCTCCGTCTGTTCCCGGCGCCCCCCAGATCCCCTTCACTGGTGAGCGCCGGCGATAGGGACTAGGACGCGAGTGCGTCTCACGCGCACGTGCATCCCAGTATCATGGCGGCTGGGCAGCGTCACCCTACCCGCCTCCGCTTCAGGGAGACGCTGCCCAGTTCGGGGGGGTCGGGGCGGCGAGGGGGACCAGCGGCGATGGCGGGGGAGGCGGCGGGGACCGGCGGCAGGCTCCGTTGCCACGGGGCGTGCGAGTGTCTCGTGCGTGCGGGCCCCTGGCGGTATCCGGCCGCTGGCGATAGAATCGCCAGCCTCTGCAAAGATGTTGCCTGCTACATCTGTGTGTATATATATATATATATATATATATATATATATATAAAGTAACATAATACAACAAGTATAGGTGCATAGATAGAAAACAGAGAACAACAGCTTATCAATGGAAGGTGCACAGTGTTTGCTAAGTGTTGCCCGAGGTATAGAAACATAACTGAGGAATAATATAAGCACCTCTGCCAAGACGTTACTGTTCTTATTGCAAAATATGGGAAATTCTAAGGTCCCTATTTGGTATGTAATGAGCAGGGTCAGGATTGCCATACCAGCAGCTTTGTACGGTGCCGTTGGTTCATTCTCCGGTGCGAGTATTCTTCAGCAGAAAATTGCAGCATTCGCCACTCCAGTAATATCCTTATTAGCTTTTCCATAATAATACATTACAGATGGCGCGGCGAGTCCTCTGCAGGCGCAAGAGGTTATAAACAACAGTATTAGCATATTTGTTTTTAATAGCGGAGGTTAGAGAAAGTCAGCGAGAGCCGCGCAGAGCAAAGATTCTTATTTCAACTCAGACTATTTTTTTTTTGTAATATAGAATAAATGTGTTGTTGTTGGAAATAATGATATTTTTGTTTATTTTTTGTTTCTCTTTTAACTGTAGAGGAAGCCGTAGGTTTTACCGATATTCATTGGACCAGATTAATGCATCGAGCTGAATATAGGGGGTAATTCAAACGTTCTTGCTAGGCTGCCCGAATCCCCTCACTACGCTGTGTACGCTTACACATCCGCTGGCATGCGCCCGCACAGAGGAAAAATCATTCGAAGGTTACTCACCATCAAATTCATTTTCCTCTGTTCATTCCAGAGCCTGGACGTACTTTTTAAATGGACGTTTTCTGACGAATTTTGGGTGGGGGTATACATGTGACAACAGCCGCCATCCCCGAGCAGGCAGGGATGGCGGCTATTTGCTGGGGTCCGTCCAATGTTTTTATGGGCACATCCACTGCTTTTGGGTGGACCTCAGTGAATGCCCTCTGCCTGTCACTCAATTTAGGACCTGTGTCAGCCCATTAACACCACCAGCAGAATTCCGTTGGCATTAGGTGGGTGAACTGATCCTTTGATGCTCTCATCCAGGGTAAATCAACACCTAAATCTAGTTATTTTAATGTGACCGCTTCAGGAGTAGGAAGTTTGGGAAAGGAAATTATTAGATATTTAGAATTTCCAATTCTTAAAACAATCTGGGTATTTATGGCCTGATTCAGACCTTACTGCTGATCCACAAAGTTACAGATGAATGTGAACAGATGGCCAACTCCCAGAGATAAAAAGGAAACACCCTGCGCAAGTCTGTGAATGAATTGTAAAATCATCGCAAGATTGCTATCCACCCGCAAATCCACACGGAACTCCCGAACCGTTGAATGATTTTTTTCCAGGTTGTGCGAATGTGACCCTGTCTGGCACTACTCAGCCTGTATCTTATCGTGGCCAGATCTGACATCACAGACCCTCCCTGCAAGCAGGGATGCAACAACTGTGGGGCCCGGGACTGATTTCTAGCCCGGGACCCCCTCTCACTTACCTCCAGGTTCAGTGGGTCACTTGGGTGGGGGAGCAGAGTGAAGCGAAGGCTCCCCCCACTTCCACTGCGCTGGATCCCAATGTGCAGTTTTCTCCTCCACCTTTGGCGGGCACTTAAAATATGGCGCTGACTTGTGAGACAATCGGGGCTTGTGGCCCGGCAGCCAATCAGAGCTGCTGCTGGTATGCAAGCTCTGATTGGCTCACCAGGTGGTGCCTCATTTTAAATGGCTGCCAGCATGGCAGTCGGGGGGTGTGGTGGACAGAATGAGTTGCCCCGAGACAGCTGTGCCCGCAGCACCCCCTAGATGGCGGCCCTGCCTGCAAACACTTGATTTTATGGCAGGATGGCCTTGCGCATTCACACCAGTAGTTCGTACACATGTGCAGTCATTCGATAATCAACTGCGCAGTTCAGCGATTAGGTCTAAATAATCCCCTTTGTTCTTACAGATTAATAAATTGATAACATTCATTTCATCCAATTTAGACTAAAGATGTGTTGTTCACAAGAAATCCAAATCTACCTGAACTTCATGGATTCAAACCAAAATAAATTCCAGTCAGGATCTCCAAAGCAAGTCCTGTTTCAGAATTCTAATTTTCAATCCGGATTTCAGCCTTTGGATTGTAAAAGTTATCTTAGCTGTTGTATCAGTTTCCTATCCAATTTTATCGACGAATATCGGTTGTTTATCGATTTATAACCTAACCAAAAATCGAGTCTGAACCAAAACATGAGGATGGCTTTGCCAAAAACCACAGCAATATAATGAAATAGATCCAATACACAGCGGTTTGCGCATATTTCTCGTTTTGGCCACCGAAGGGAGCAGCCCATTTGGCGATGTGGAAAAGGGCCTGATGCTGTTAAGTGGGCTGTTCAGGAGGTGCAACGCATCATTCACGTCATCGTGGTCCTACCCTTCACTACAATGCCAGTATTGTGGAGGGGGTGGGGGCAGTGCCACGTTGAGGCGATTCAGCAGGATCCACATCAATGTCCTCTGGAAGAGTTGACCAATGTTCTCACCAGATCATCCGTCATGCAAATAAGGTCCCTGCTTTGGGTCCAATGATCGTTGAGGACCCCTGGATTACGCTAAATTAAAATTTCGTTTCATTTTCTTTATATATATATATAAATGGAGAGGAAGAGAAGGCTCCCTAGTTCCTTTGGGTCCCAATGGGGTCTTACATCCTGATGTAAACCACCCCTCCCTACCCATTTGCGCACCCTTGTTTCCTGCATTCACAAACAGTATATATACAAAATAAAATATAACAGCAGCACAAGACATACAAAAGATGCTCTGGTTCTCCTGGCCGTAGTCCCTGCATGCAGTCAAACTAATCAAGGGCTTACTTTGTGCTGTTTCGCTACTATGATTTTTAATAAGGTGCTCATTGCCCTTTAACACGATAATGAGCTCAGTCATTAGATTTAAGTAGGGGTAATTTACATAACGCCCCACAAAATAAATGAATATCTCGTGTCATTATTCTTCCATTTCTGATTGCGTCAAACACAATACAATGATGGTGGCACGCTGTGCTTACACCGTACAGTAACCACTAATGAAAGCTGACTTGATTACTGAAAACATTATCTTATCCATGACAGGTTCACAGAAAGCTCCGAATGAATCCAATCAGGGTACGCTATGCGCAATAATCCCCCGCTACCTCTTCCGTCGATGGCGAGCAATTCATTTCAATACTTTCATCCATTGATTGATATTTACTGGCGTGTATAAAATAAATTCAGAAGAACTCGCACTAATGCATTCGAGAACTTTTAAATAGCTGTAATAGACTGAAGTAGTATTAATTAGATGGGTCACTTTGAAATGGGGTCAACAGAGTTGTGTCCACAGGGCAGTGGGGGTCGAGAACAACACTCTAATTATAATCTCTCTCTCTCTCTGATAAAGCAAAAGGCACTTTCAGATATATAAGCCTTCCTGCCAATGTTACTAGATACAGTGATTCATATTTTTGGAATTCTACATTTTTACTCATGTATTTATGTGATCAGGGCCGGCAACAGGAAACTGATATTTCTGGGGCCCCCCGCCCCCCATTATCCCAAACTGACACAACCCTCTTCTACATGGTCTCGTTGCCGGCTCCTCTGTGCCCCCCTTGTGGCTAACGCCCGGCGGCCAATGACTCCATGACTTACGCCACTGCACTTCTGCATACACTAGCACACTGAAATGCAGCCATGCCTGGCTGGCTCTCTGAGATGAGCTCCAGCCTCCAGGGATCTCCGTGCCTCCTTCCCTCCTTAAGTTTTTTTACCTATATCATTGAGGATCCAAGGGGGGACCTTTTACACAGGGGATGACTTTTCTTTTCTTCTCCAAACTGGCAGTAGTAGAATCTCCGCACTCAGGACAGCGGCAGCAGGGAAGGACTCAGAGGCACCCACAGTGTGGAAGAAGAAAGATCAGGTGTGCCGCACATGCACAGTAAGGTTGGTGGGGTGCGCAGTGCAGCAGGGAGACAGCCGACTCAGGCTCAGCTTCTGAGCGCTGAGCGCCGACTGCAGCCTGGACTGACAGTGCCGGCGGAGTCCGGACACTTTGAGTGACACATCAGCGCTGGCATGCGCTGCGGCAGCCTGCAGGAGAGACCCGGGGCCAGGGGGTGGTGCGCACTGTCACACAAGTGAGTAGGGCAGCACACAGACACCAGACTGCCGTGGCCAAGGGGGATTTACACAGATGGGCCCTGGCCGGGCTCTGGGGCCCTTCAGATCGCCGGGGCCCCTCACACATGTCCCCCTTGACCACATGTCATGGCATGTAGATCATACATATGTATAATGTCACTGACTGGTTCCCATAAACTAGGAGGCAAGTTCAAATGTAAGGACATGTTATAAAGCAAAGGTAGGAATATTGCTATAAGAGAGTACATGTAAACTCCAAAGTAGTTGGGAGAGTACATGTAAACTCCATGGGTAAGCGTGATAGTCAGGGCATCTGGATTATGAGAGAGTTGTACCCATAATATATGTGCTCTACAACTGGAGGTGGTCAGAAAGAATAGGGAAAAATGACATGGGAGAGTATGTACAAACCTCCTGGTATTAGATGTCTTGTGGGATCTAGAATGTACAACAGGCTGATAATCTGAAAGCTCTAATGGGAAAGTGTCCATAAAGGGCTCATGTTAAAGGATCAATGGCCAATGGGTAACTGCAGAGGGGGGGGGGGGGATATACACACTACATGAAAAGTCTGTTTGTTCCTCTGTAATTTGCTCTGTAGGAGACCCCAATTCTCAGCGCTGCCTCTGATTGAAAACCCTCCCATGACGAGGCTACTTCTGCTGCTATCCTCCACGGGTCTAATCTAATGAGCTCCACCAATCAGAGCTCAGGGTTCAGCCTCTGACCTCTTGTGCAAAGTCTCATGGGACTTAGTCACCTCCCAGCAATGCACCGCACACTTGTGCACTGGGTGTGCCTCAACTCCCAATGCTCAGCATAGAAATGCTTACAATTGCACCTGCACCAGTTTTGTATGCAATAACTCACCGTTTGCGTCGTCATTGCCAGTAGGTCAACATTCGCAGTAGGTCAAAACAAGCGTTAGATCGACTGGTACATGGTCGACGTGAATAAGGTTAACATGAGTTTTCCACATTTTGTGTGTCTGTGTCGACAGTGTTGTATATGTATTTAATTTGTGTTTTACTAAGCTCTTGTAACTTTTGCAACGTCTTTAAATGTTTCTCGCCGATATTTTATTCCGTGGCTTCTTAAAATTACGAAAGAAGATCCACCAGTGATCTTGGTGGACAGCCCCATTGAGCTGCCCATGGGTATTCAGGGGATAAGGTCACTAGGTTGACCCTATTTAGGTCACCATGCATTGGGTTGACCACTGAAGGTCTACAGGGCTTAGGGCTACACCTAAAATACGTCAACATCGCTAAACAGGGTTAGAAGGTCGACACAAGCATTTGGTCAACAATAGCAAAGTTTTTATCTTTTTTTGTCCCGAATGTCCACATAGTCGACATGGACACCGTCTAAGTGTACCGCCAATGACCCATACCCATTATCCAGTGGGTATGTATGAAAACTTGGTGAGAGATAAAATACCAACCAGTAAGCTCCTAACTCTACTTTTCCAAACACAATTAAGGGGTCATACTGGTTGGCTCGCTAAGCTCGCTTCTTAGTAAGCCTTTTAACGCCATCCGCTGGACACGGACAACCAATGAATGATTCTTACAGTGACCCCCCCCCCCCGTGCGAACACACCGGGGTCCGAGTCAACCGGGATCATGCCCTTAGTTAGTTACTTAAGGTCCATACACACTGAGTGGCTTTCCCCCTGCCCGGCGCTGACAGAGAGAGGGGGGGGGGGGGGACTGGGTTGCATAGCAGAGCGCTATGCAAAGCCTACCTGAAAGCCGCTCATCTTCTGGCTTTCCCGGCGATGTTGCGGATGCGCGCAGCAGCGATCACCACTCATCGCCGGGCCATACACACTGGGCGGCTTTGAGCGGAAAGCCGCTCAAACCTTTCAGACTTTCAGCTCAAAGTTGCCCAGTGTGTATGGCCCTTTAGTTTGAAGCTTATTGGTTGCCATTTTTTCTCCTTCTCCAAGGTTTGATAATCCCCCTCTTCTTGCTGTACCTATTTAGCTGTATTTGGAAAGGAAGTATCGCTGCCAAATCAGCAGCATGGACACATGCAGATCCTATAAATTACAGGATATGTAAACTAACATCCAGATAAAAATAAACAAAAGCAAATTGCTAGTGACTATGCAGACAGAACGAGGTGCCCGGGTGGACGTACGCCAAGCACAGCAATAGAGAACCCGTGACTGGAACTGTGTCAGAAAGAATCAGCGTTTACTTTTACCGTATTCTGTGCCAGGTAAATATACTCCGCTCTGTGCCCCACGTCAGAGAACTACGTTCTTAAATATAAGCGACAGCTGAAAGGCAAATTGCTTTTTAGGGAGGAACAAATTACTGACGTATATATCAATGTAAATAAATGCAAATGACTCAGAACCAGCTATTTCAGATAGTCGGTGGATCATGACTTATCTGAAGAACCACGCAAGGTTGCGCTAACGTGGAACCCCACCGTTGAATTTTGCAGTTCAACCGCAGCAAATTGCAAAGGGAAACTGTAGTACCAGCTACAGACTACAGGGGGCAATGCATTATGAGGTAGATTGCATTTATCATGTTTCGCTTGTCCGGATGTTGGCTGCAATAAGAGCCCATCCCGGCAAAGTTCTGGAAGCAGAGAAAGTTATCGTTTTGCTTCCGGGTTCAGATATGTGTAATTTGTATGCGTGATCATTGGGGGTCAATTGAGGTGATCCCCATGCCAAGAACCTAGTTTGTGTCCAAATATATGGCAGACTAAGGCAGATTCCGTCACTCCTAAACGAACATATGGAAAGTGCTCGGCAGAGTCAAAAATATAGTTATGACATCACTTCAGTCAACCGGCCTTTTAAATGGGGAGACAAGGTGCTACTGCTTGTGCCCACTGCTAAAAGTAAGATGTATGCTCAATTGCGGGGCCCTTATGAGATCACAGAGGCGGTGGGACCGGTTTATTACAAGGTTCATCAGAAGGGTAGAAGGAAAGAGGTACAAATCTGTTTAAACCTTGAAAGAAAACTGCCAGTCAGCCCTCTTTGGTAGCAAAAGGTCAGAGAATGCCAGGTACCCATTGGAGTCATCCTGAATTCTGGTAAGAAGCAGAAGGTGGTGAAGTTGGTTGCACAATACCAATATCTGTTTTCTGCTATTCCAGGAAAGACACAGATCATCCACCATGATGTTGTGACTCCAACCCGGGGATATCGCATAACTGAGGCGAAGTGGGTAGCAGCAAAGCAAGAGGTGTAGGAGATGCTATGTATAGTCATAAAGGAATCAACCAGCAAGTGGAATCACCCCATTGTCTTAGTACCTAAGGCTGCGGGTGCTTTAAGATTCTGCAATGACTTTCATTAGTTAATCAAGTTTCCCACTATGATTTGTACCCTATGCCCCAGGGTCAGCATCTTACAGCTCTTGATTTAACAAAAAAGGTATTGGCAGATTCCTTTGACTGAAGCTTCTAAAGCAAAAACAGCCGTCTCTGCCCCAGAGGGCTTATTTCAGTATAAAGTGCCTATGGGCACACGGTTTTACCGCCAACCCTGATAATGGTGCCATTGGTATAGCAGAGGCTAATTATTTGGGGTATATTGTAGGCAGAGAAGGTTAACCTCAGCCTAGTAAAGTAGAATCAGTACTCTCCAGGTCTAAACCCATACGTAAGTCGAAATTTAGGATATATCTTGGTCTGGTGAGATATTACCGCAGGTTTATTTGGGATATTACCACTACAGCAGCTCCATCAACTGAATGTCTAAAAAAACAGTCACCGAACAAGATAACGTGGTCTAGACCAGTGGAAACTGCTTGGCAATATTTGAGATGAGCTTTGTGTACCGAGCCTGTCTTGCAAGCACCTGACTTTAAAAAACAGTTTCTGTTACAGACGGATGCCTCTGGGACGGGATTAGGGGCAGTCCTTTCCCAAGAGGTAGATGGGGATAAGAAGCCTATCCTCTACCTCAGGGGTCCTTAAACTATTTTGCTCTGGGACCCCATCAGACAATAAAAATAATGAGACAATAAAAATAATGACAGGTCCCCAGCAAGTTACTGCAGAAGGCCGTCATATCACATGTGCAGTCAGCAGAAAGCACATACATGGCAGCATTGTGGAGGCACAAAATTATGGGAGGAGTCTAACATAACAGACAATGCAACAGATATTTCAGACTTCTGGAATCACTGATTGAGATTAGAAAAGTCATCAGCCTGATGATCAGCAACATGGAGTCGCGACCCCATACTGAGAAGGTCATGACCCACTTTGGGGTCAGGACCCACAGTTTGAGAACCGCTGCTCTACCTTACCCATAAATTACTGCCCAGAGAATGCAAGTACTCAACTGTAGAACATGAGTGCTTGGAAATTAAGTGGGCAGTGGAGTCCTTAAAATATTTTTTGTTGGGATGAGAGTTTGTGTTGGTCACAGACCATGTGCCCTTGAAATGTATTTATACATACAAAGAGGGGAAGCCTCATGTGACTGTTGTTTTTTGGCCTTACAGTCATTTAAGTTTGAGGTGCAGCATCGCCCGGAGAAACAGAACTTCAATGTAGCTGCCCTTTCCAGAGGGGGTTGTAGGTCCCGATTCTCCAACTTCTAGAGATTTTCCCAACTTTTCTGGTAGTCCCTCAGCTCCCTGAAAGTGAACTGGGCAGGATGGGGAAATAAAACAGGAAATCGAGGTTGCTTAGAGAGGGGATAGGGTCAATCTATCACGTTTCATGTAACTTAAGCTCCTCTTTGTTGACTTGAGACTTGCACATTTTTAATGCAGCTCTTAACAATGCGAAGAAAGGGATCATCTGCATCTTTTCTCCCAACTTCTTCTGGACAAGAGAGCTTTTACCAGTGGCGTAACTATAAATTTTGCTCTCCCCTGCCCAAAAATTTGTGCCCCCCCCCGGACTCATCTCCAGCGTGTTTCCCCAGTATGTGACGTGATGACGTAACACGCATAACGGAGAGGCTGAAGCAGGATAGAGGAAGAGAGACCAGCAGACACTGCTGCTTCCCTGGGCTCCGATGCATCCCAGGACACCCCAGCACGCCCACCCATCCTGTACACAGTAGCCAATAGCTGGCTCTGTGTACAGTCAATTGAATCAGTGGAGGAATTTGTCATCTCTGCCATGACCGCACCCACGCTTCAGCTGACTAGCCTCCGTTGGTCAGCCAGTGGGCAGCGACATGCAGCAGCATTTCAGTGCATCGAGCGGGTGTCGGCGCCCACACAGACCCCACTGTGGCTTGCTCCCCCAAGCTGCATCTGGGGATGCCTTACAGTAGTTACGCCACTGGCTTTTACTCTGTGTTACAGAAGGTCTAGGGAAAACATTTTTCACTCTATTCTTATATTTCTATTCTTGATCAATTTTGCCAGAGAAATATATTATTTACTAGACATTTTTTTGTTCCGTGGGTGTGCATTTATATCTATCCTGTGTTTTTTTATGTTGCTCTACCCAAGTGTCTCTTCCTGCTTCCCTTTCTTATTTTTGTACCTCTTCATTTTTTGGGGGAATCCAGTAAAGTTTAATTTGGAAAAAAGCGTATGTTATCCTAACACTGTATCTGGACGTGTTTTATATTCACTGACTATTAAACAATTCTTTTAATAATGGAGCACCTTGAAAATAAGTCAAAAACAAGGGTCTGGGCTTACTCCGTAAGTGGAAAAAGGCAGATATATGGCAGATATGGTGCTTTGTGTTCTTGGCAAAACACAGCTAAAGTATAAAGCTAAAAATAAGTATTTCATGAGGAAATAAAACGTGTGATGTGCGTGTGTAATTTCTGTACTACTACACGTTAAAGTCATTAACATCAGGTCTACAGTATATTAAAATTATAATTTTCCGAGCATTTGCTAATGCAGAAACTATTAATAACACTCCTTAAAATATTTCTAAACTTTATTGACTTTATTTATGCATTTTATGTATTTTTAATCAGTAGTAATACGGGTGCAGATTTTAAATATTCTCAGTATTTTGCCAAATCGAGCCTTATATGTATATTGTATTGCCGTAGAAAATTGTACATAAGGGAGTTTATTTTTGGTTACATTTATTTTGTGGGTGGATTTGTAGACGGGGCCGGATTCAGGTTGTGAGGGCCAAGGTCAGATAACTTGAATATTGACTGCATTTTTGTTAACCATATAATTTAGTGTATGTGCACATGGGGGTTATTAAGACCACATCAGTTCTCTGCTAATTTACAGAGACCTGCGATCAGGTAGCCACCACCCAGCCAGAGTGAGATCCCACCCCGTACATTGCTGTGAATGGCTTGCAAATATATCGACGATCGGCAAATAGCTTCAAATTCATTTGCAACTTACTTGGTAGTCCAGAACCTACTCAACAGAATAAGGCTGATCGAGGCTGGAGCTGATGTCACAGGCCCTCCCTGAGACGCTTAAGAACGCCTGCATTTTTCCTGACATTCAAAGCAAACGGACGGTTACCAACCCCAAATGCCGGCTTCATTTCAATCAACTTTCGAATGGCTTGCAATCAATAAAGATGCTAGTTTTTATTGGGCTATTGTATAGCGGATCAACGCTGTCTAGATGGACCATGTTATGGTCAACCACCCTTAGTTGAATTCATCTAGATAGACACCTAAATGTAATTGGTCGCTTCTAGATCTACAGTTAGGAAAGCCTTAGAATAGAATAGAATAGAATCAACTTTATTGGCCATGTGTGCTTGCGCACACTAGGAATTTTTTGTGCATTACAGTGCAGCATCAAGCAGGGATGAAAAGGGGGGGAGGGAGACATAACATATATTACATAAAGACATTACAAGCATTTAATTTCTAGCTACGACTATGGTGGTCAGGTCGCCAAGTAGGGACACGTTGTTTGGCTGTTGATATTGGGATTGCATTCGCTTTGATTGGATTGTTCAGGTGATGGACGGCTAACGGAAAGAAGCTTCTTGCTGATCTGGACGTTTTGACGGGGATGGACCTGAACCGTCTTCTGGATGGTAGGATGTCAAACAGGTTGTGACCAGGATGCAGCTTGTCGTTTGCGATCTTCTCAGCACGTTTCCTTACCCTGGATGAGAACAGATCCCTTATCGGGGGGAGGTTGGTCCCTATGATCCTTTCCGCAGTCTTCACTACCCTCTGCAGTTTTTGTTTGTCGTTCTCGCTTGCGCCACCGTACCAGATTGTGATCGAGGAACATAAGACAGACTCCACGATGGCGGTGTAGAATACGCACAGCAGCTCCTGTGGGATGTTGAATTTCCTGAGTTGCCTCAGGAAGAACAGGTGCTGTTGGGCCTTTTTGATGTTTGTGGTTATGTTTAATCCCCATCTTAGGTCACTGGACATGGTTGTCCCTAGGAATTTGAAGGAATCAACCCGCGACACCACTGCGTTGGCTATTGTTAGCGGGGCTAGTGCATTTGTTTTTTTCCTGTAGTCGACCACCATCTCAACTGTTTTGGTGGGGTTTAGATTGAGGTTGTTGCTGCTGCACCACTGTGTCAGCTTCTCCACTGCATGCCTGTACGCGGTCTCGTCACCATCCTTGATTAGGCCGATGATAGTGGTGTCATCTGCGAATTTGATGATTTTCACTGACTGCTCAGCTGAGGTGCAGTCATTCGTGTAGAGAGAGAAGAGCAGAGGGGAGAGGATGCATCCTTGGGGGGCTCCAGTACTGATTGTTCGTGTGCTGGACGAGAAGGCGCCTGCTTTGACCACCTGTTCCCTTGCTGTTAGAAAGTCCACTATCCATGAGCATGTTGATCCTGGGACTCCTAAGGAGAGGAGTTTTGGCTGCAGGATGCCGGGAACGATAGTATTAAATGCTGAGCTGAAGTCCACGAATAGGACTCTTGCATAGGTGCCTTGGTGGTCGAGGTGTTGTAAAATATGGTGCAGCCCGAGGTTGACCGCATCCTCTACACTTCTGTTCGCCCGGTAGGCAAACTGCATGGGGTCAAGGTGAGAGTTTGTCACTTCTTTCAGGTGCTTCTGGGAGCCATGAGTTTTTCAAGTTTTTTGTGTGGCTTTATTGACATAAATGACTATAATAATCTAACTCTATATACACTTGGATAGAAAATTATGAACCAAGTCGACCTGCACCAAAAAAGGTGAAAAACACGTCGACCAAGTGACCATCGACTATGCTCCTGGTAACCTACCGCTTGAGCCTGACTTCCGTTACTGTCGATCTAGACGCGGTGGACTATCTTTAGACATTTAACTAGGCTAAGCGTGGTCAACCATAACATTGTCAATCTAGACATCGAAGATCCATCGATCGGATACGTTTAATTACTGGATGACCTCCTGCTGGCATGCTACAATCAGTACGCATGTGCAGTTGATTGATAATTGCCTGCCCTGTACACTATATCGTTTACCCTTGAGTTCCACGGTAATTGTTGACCATATCACTCATGGAACGAATCATCTAGCATGTAAGGGGATTTAGGTGGGTATTCAATCCTGGATCACGACTGTCGGTACGTGCCAACAGTCAGGACCCTGATGATGGGCTAAAAGGGGGGCGTATCTGAGAAAATGGCCATGGATTGTCGAGATCAGGCCACAAACTCGACAATCCACGGACGTTTTCAGCAAAAAGGCCTTGACTGCTTTTAAAGTCGGGTCCATTCTGATGAGCTGTCAATGCTGTTGGCGAAGACAGCATTGAATAGGCGCCCGCCGCTATTTCCCCCATCACAGCAGCGGGATTGAATACCCCACATAGAATGTTTTCTGATTGCATTATCGCGCTCTGTTTTCATGCTCTGTAGAAAAAGGTTCAGTGGAATATTACGTTTAATTGCTTTTACAGGTCATGGCCAGAGTCATCATCCGGAAAGCCGTAGCATGGTCGGCTCGCCTATAATTTAAACAAGATATAAAGGGCTCAATCCTTCACTGTCACTCTTTATTACAGAGCAGAAATCATTTGTTTCCCTAATTTAATCAAGACCCATATCATGGCTGCCACATCAATACCGCCCGTGTCAAAAGCAAGATTACATGTGAATGCTATACAGTCATTCCAGCCATGGAATCCCGTACACAAGGAATCACATTTGCATCTAATTTGTTAAACACAAGTTTACATGACCTTTAAAAATATATTAAGACAGGTTTCAGGGGGAATGTGATATAACACAAGAGAGAGAGAGAGAGAGAGAGAGAGAGAGAGAGAGAGAGAGAGAGAGAGATGACTTAATCAAAACATTAGTCTGCTTGGTAACACTGAATTTAACAGAAGGATAATTATTTTGCTATATATGTAGTTTAACTGTCATGTTGAATATATTTATAGTGCTGAGAAATGAAAAAGATATTATTTACCGGCTCAAAAGATTATTCTGGAAAAAATATGCAGACGCGGTATAGGTCAGAAGCTCTCTGCAATTTATAATAGGATCAAGACCAAAATAACATGTGACTACTCTGCACAAGTGGAAGTATGGTGAGAAGAATGGGGCGTGGCCTCACAATAGCGTGTATTGATGAAAAGATCCAGTGACTTAGAGCGGCATGGGCTGACCTGCCCCCTACATACGGTGTGTGAAATCAGTGACAGAACTTGTGAGTGGTTGGCTCAGGTGCAAAAATATACATTGGTCCCCCTCCTCCATTCCAATCCAAGTTGACAATATTCCACACACTAGTGGGTGGTGGCCGTGGGCCCCTTAGTCCCCCTGTTTTTAGAACTAGTCCATACTAAGTGAGCCCAATTCCAAACCCCACCAGAGGGTTTGTCCTTACCTTTTCTTCTTTCTGCCTGGTGCAATGCACCTCCGTCACCGATGGAAGTTCCACCTCTGTGTGAAGTCATGAGATCAGATAACTAATCACACTGGCCGGTCTCCACACTGCCTAGGAGAAGAGAAAGCTGTGCACAGGGCAGGCGACAGGGGGGGGTCAAAGGGGACACTCATACCGGGCCCTGACCAGTTGAGGGGCCCCAAAGCTTTGAGGAACTCAGGGTCTGTAAGCATGACTGGCTACCTGCCTGGCTACCTGTACTAATGAGTTTAATGACACAACACACCAAACCACACAACGCACAATGCTGTGCCTTTCAATCTGCCCATCCCTATTATATTGCATTGTGAATATTAATTATCTGTTTATTTATATTATTAAAAAAATACATTCCATATGCAATGTAATAACAATCAACGTTCGGTGTTGGGGGGCCTCAGAGATATCAGTGTTCCGAGCCCTAAGATTTCTGTTGGCTGCCCTGGCTGTGCAGGGCAGGCACATCGCAGTGAGCCCTGTTAATTCGCCAGCTGAAGCTGACGTTATTATCACAGGACTCACCACGGATCTTTTTGTTTCATTTGTTTTATTTGGAAATTTATTCAGATCACATTTCCCATTCTAAGGGATTGATCCCATTAGCCATGAATAATTTGTGAATGCGAATAATCACAGCACTGCATGCACATTATGCAGGATAGAATCTGCACAAAAGTGCTCACTGCCCCATAGGGTAGCAAGCAATTTTGCTCGAATTCGGGGTGAAATCTGGTGCCATTGCCAGCATTTAAACAACATTAGAATGGCACCTTGCAACCTCCGCAATTAATAGAATCGACCCCTAAGTATGGGAAATGTGATCCAGTTATTTAATAATGCAAATGAGGCTTGGAGCAGTTTTTTCACAAAAAAATGCTCCAGAAGTCCTTTAAAAAATTCAGGTGATACTAAAATAGTGCAAAAAGGGGGTGAAAAAAACTTCTTTCACATTATTATAGCTTTTTAAAAAAGTTAATAAATCTGCCCAACAGAGCTTGTTCTAAAAGAGATTTCAAAGTATTGTAAAGTTTGTGATCAGTTAGGAACGCGGACTGTGAGTGAGCGCAACAACAGGTGGCATATTTACTGACGGAGAGCAAACTGTCTATACAAATTGCCTATTTGCAATTTAAATATACATATCATAATTGTCTACAGTATTTGTACAAACATGCCGGAATGAGGAACAAAGACAAAGACGGAAATAACAAACATTTATAAAAATGCAGAAAACACATAAAAGGGAAAATGTTTCGATTTTTTAGTTTTGATTTTAATGATATTGGTTTTACTAGAAATGTTTAATAGCAGATACAGCTACAATGGCTATTGAAATTAGTTATTATGAAATGACTTTAGAACTCCTCGCCACCCCCCTATACTGCAGTAAGTATATACTTGCTCAGGTTTTGTATACCAACATCACATAAGACAGAGGTCCTGGCCCAGAGGTAGGAATTCCGTACCGCTTGCCATCCCTCTCTGAAGCATCCCTCTCTGAAGTTATCATCCAAATCTGTCCAGCCCTCAACATACTCAGCATGCCCATGGTACCCGGGATACACCTCTGAGTGGTCGGCTCCCGGATCTAAATATATATTTTTTCCTAAACCCCATATCATCTACCCCCTCTATGTTGCAACTGTGACATGTCTTGCTGCCCTGACTCACTTTGTGTAGTTTCCGGACCTCTTTTGAGGGCTCCGGGACCCCCGCAAGTTCGAGACTATGGGTTTTAATGGCTGTAAACCTAATCTGAACCCAATGAAGCCACCTCGCATTGGTTTCATCCAAATCAGTACAACAGTGTCCAAATGCATACTGGACAAACAGACAAACAAAAGCAGTCAAATATGTAAGAGATTATGGCTCTGGGAACTCTGCTGCTCCCACTCAGTCTGTGGCTTGCTGCTGCCTCCATTCCATTTGTCACATGATGTCACTGCCCCTGTCACATGCAGCCCTGTCCTCACTGACACATCACTCATCCCCTGATAAACTCTGTGCTGCTGTGGACCCTGCTCCTCCCACTATATAACTCTCAGTCTGTGGCTTCCTGCTGCCACCATTCCCCTCCTCACATCATATTACTGCCCCTGTCACATGCAGCCCTGTCCTCACTGACACATCCCTCATCTCCTGATATACTCTGTACTGCTGGGGACCCTGCTCCTCCCACTATATAACTCTCAGTCTGTGGCTTCCTGCTGCCCCCATTCCCCTCCTCACATCATATCACTGCCCCTGTCACATGCAGCCCTGTCCTCACTGACACATCCCTCATCTCCTGATATACTCTGTACTGCTGGGGACCCTGCTCCTCCCACTATATAACTCTCAGTCTGTGGCTTCCTGCTGCCTCCATTCTCCTCCTCACATCATGTCACTGCCCCTGTCACATGCAGCCCTGTCCTCACAGACACATCACTCATCTCCTGATATACTCTGCACTGCTGGGGGACGGTGCTCCTACCACTTACTTAGTAGCTCTCAGTGTGTGGCTTCCTGCTGCCTCCATACATTTATTAACATAAATACTCCCCCTGTTCCTCCTCCTGCTGCTAGTGGTGGATAACACACTGCCACCACCCACACCCTGGGCAACCTCAGCTACCTCATTGAATCACCTTCCACCCAACATACAGTCAGCATTCCGGGGTCTTCTGGCATATGGCTACCACCAGTAGACCAGTGCTGGTATTCTGAGGTCAATTAGGATGCTGATGCCTGAATCCCAACTGCCGGGGTGCTGAACTTAATTATGCCTGGGTGGGTTAGGGTCAATCCAGGGAAGGGGGATTAGGTTTAGGCTCTACTGGGGGGATTTAGTGTTAGGCTGCAGGGGGAGAAGGTTAGGGTTAGAGTGTGGTGAGGGAGGGTTAGACACTAAGAAGGGGGTTTAGCTCTATGCTGTAGGGTGGGAGGGTTAGTTTTAGGTGGCAGGGTGCAGGTGTTAAGCTTGGGCACTTGCAGGGAGAGTAAGGATTAGGCTGTGGAGGGAGGGTTAGGCTACTAGAACAGAGGGTTGGGGGGACAGTGTATTGGCAAAGTAGACTTACCTGACCCCTGTCAGGATTCCGTCCTTCGGTATGCCAGCATCAGTATCCTGACTGACAGCTGGTCAATTGTAAATATTCCATAAAGGGATGGAGAGTGGAAGGTCAGAGAGGAAAACTCACTATGGCTTATAGAAACAAGCATTGAATCATCAATGGGGAGTAGGGATGTAAACCACACTGAAAGTGCCTGTAACCATGAAGAGGGTGGATAGAAAGGATCAGAGTTTAGGAAAATGGGAACAGGGGAAAATGCACATTAGTGAGAGGGATAAAGCTAGGTGGAAAATGAAGGTGGAGTGCCCTGTCCTTGAGGATATACAGTCTAATAGAGAGATACAGTATAGCAAGGAGAGTGAATCGGGAGTTGGGTGTAGGTGGGTTTATAGACTGAAATGTGAGTCTTCATGGCTCTTTTGATGGTTTGGAGGATGACAGCGTGATAGTGTGAGGGAGTGGGTTCCAGAGAATGTATACCACCATTGGAATCCCGACTGCCGGTACTCCGACAGTGGGACGAGCAGTACACCACGCTCGGTGGCTCGCACAAGGGAAAATAGCCCTTATTGGTCAGGATCCTCACTGTCGGCCATTTGAACAGTCGAGATTCTGATTTCGGTAAACTGACCATCAGGATCCTGACTGTCGGGCTGTCACCCGGCACCGTAATAGTGTTTGCATTCTGTTTTTAATGACATGGATTGTATTTACTTGTTTATGAGATATTACATTGACTGGGCTGATTATAAAAAAAACATTGGGCTGGTTGCGTTTTCCACTTTGAAATTGTATTCACTGTTTACGTGTTTATAAAGCAGAGAAAGTCTTTATTTGCATAATCGATTTACATCGTTAAATCCCTTAGCAGAGCACGGCACAAACAGAATTCTCTGCTATAAACCAAAGGAGAGCAGTGGGGAAGGGAAAATCAGGGGCAGGTGGGTGTTTTCTTCAATAAAATTTAAAATTTAAAACAATGAATTTGCAAAATGGCGAAATATGAAAACGAATAATTGATTTCCATTGTAAAAACAAACAATTGCAAAAAATACTGTAGAGATGATTTAGCAATATTGGCAACGTGTGTAAAATGTGCCTATCTGTCATCCTTAGGATAAAATGTAATAGGGTGCAATTTTTGGTAATGTGCAATTTTTTTTGGTCAAAATAGGCCATAATTGCACATGTGGGCTGCCCGCAGGGGAATTATATATATGCGTCCATTTGGGGGCGGTAACCCAGCATTTCCCAAATATGTCGCGGAAAAGGCAGGCATTCCCCTGCCATTGGGAGGGAGGGCCACTGACATCATCAGCTGCGTCCTTCTCCCCAGCGCCATCACAGTGCTGAGTAAGTGAAGACTGGGCCGCTTTCTCAGAACTTGACTTCCACTGCACCACAATTATGCAGCACATTATGTCCAGTCCAAGGGGTGTTGGTAGGCGGAGATTGAGTGGGGGGGCCCTCTCTGTTCTGAGCAAATGGGGTTTTGGGGTTCAATCGCACCAGACCATAGGAGTTGGGATACAAGTTTGTACCGTAGGCCCCCTGCTAGTGATAGACGGTAAGTATGAGTATCAATGGGGTGCAGAGGTGTGCTGCCACGGACATAATTGATTAGTACAAGGTTTAGGACAGAGTACGGTTTGTTGCGTTTGCGGTGCACCAAAAGAAAGGGGGAGAGAATAAACAACAATCTAAAATGTATCTTTTATTAGGTTTACTTTAAAATTGTGAAATATGACAAACTACGTATAACATAAAACAAAGACAAAGTGAATATAGTGCATGTTAAAAATGCACGCGTACTAGTACTAGATCCCTTATTTGTAAGATCCATTACAAATTAAATGAGCTAGTAGAAGTCAAGCCCTTTTAGTAGTTGTGGCTAAATTGACGGTACTTGTTTCCTAGCACGGCCACAACGATCATGATCGTGGGCATCGTGAGGAAAAATCGGGGGCATCGCGGCCATCGCAAGCACTAAAAAAATCGGGTGCGATGGTCGCGACGCGATGCCCGCGATTTCCCCATAGGGAACAATGTTAAATGCCTCAATTTAGCCGCGATGCCCCCGATTTCCCATAGGAAACAATGTTAAATGGGTCAATTTACCCAAATCATCATAGGGAACAATGTTAAATGGGCCATAAACCCCCCAAAACACACCTGAACAGTGAAATGTCCCCCCAAAAGTATTTTACGCCACCCCACGATCAACGCCAACCCGAAGCGTGGCGAGCGCAGCGAGCCCGCGAGGGGCGGCGGTACGCGTCCTCCGACCTTTTCATACCCCCACTATACACGTCGGCGTGGAGTTGAGAATAGAATAGTGTGGCGAGCGCAGCGAGCCACCGAGCCCGAAGCGTGGCGAGCGATACTTGTGAAGCACGCGAAGGGACGCGTTTACTGCGCTCGCCACGCTTCGGGCTCGGGCTCGCTGCGCTCACCACGCTTCGGGTTCGCGTTGATCGTGGGGTGGCGTAAAGTACTTTTGGGGGGACATTTCACTGTTCTGGGGTGTTTTTGGGGCTTTCTGGCCCATTTTCCATTGTTCCCTATGATGATTTGGTGAAATTGAGGTATTTAACATTGTTCCCTATGAGAAATCGGGGGCATCGCGGGTACATTGAGCCATTTAACATTGTTTCCTATGGGGAAATCGTGGGCATCGCGTCTGGACCATTTAAGGCTTTTTTAGCCGCATACGACGCGACGACGCGATTTTGACTTTTTTCAATGCATTTCAATGGGAAAATCGGGGGCATTGCGTCGGTCGCGTCGTATACCACTAAAAATGACACCCGATGCCCGCGATTTTGGCCGTGCTAGGAAACAAGTACCAAATTGCCAATATAATCGATATAATCGATATAAGGGAGTATAAGTATGCTTATCAATTATATTGTAAATAAACACACAGACCAAATCCATCCCCCCCCCCCCAACCCTGCTTATCTCCCTGAAGAGGAGATGGGCAGGGATTCTGCTCCCCGCCATCAAGTGACGGGGACTTGCGCCCCCCCTCCCCCTATCCCTACCCACCCGCCCAAGTAAAGTTTAGCACCCCCCTTACCCCTCCACATGCCGCCGTCGCCGCCGCATTCCAGGTCCCGCAGCGCAGATATCCTCCTGACTCCGTCACCTGCAGTTCTAATGAAAAATTACACCACAAAATGGTTGCCCCCTAATAGCAGACAGTTTTTAAGAAAGGAGAAAAGATTAGGTCACCAGTGTGGCCTTAGAGAGCGCCTGGAAGGAGTTGTCAAGCTGAAGCAGCGGTTTCGGAATGTCAGTCCCAAACAACGTGTAACAGAAAAAGGGAAGGGTGAACCGCGCTTAACTAAAACATGCAACAGGTATTGGTAAAAAATATATACGAATATTTAATAGTATGAAATAAAATATAAAATTAAAAGGATTACATATCCCATAAAAAAATTGATACCACAATGCGTTATGTGTGAGATGGTATAGTCACCCACAATATGCTGCACAGTCCTGAGTCCGTTCCTAGAGTGCCTCTGTATTGATGTCCCAGTAATGGCTTTGTTAGGAGAAAGGTAATCTCCAGTCCAGGGAGCTCCTTGTTGTTGATGGGTGCTCTACCTGGGGTTGTGTTGTAAGGGACCAGGGAGCGCCGGATGTTGGTTGGTGCTCTACCTGGTAATGGATGGTAATGTCCCAAATTACAGGCTGGTGGGATAGAATTCCCGAGGCTGGTCCGGTCACAGGGTTTGGATAGTATCTGCAGGTTGGCTGTGGGTGTCCTGGGTATCTTTCACCGACGCGTTTCGCTGTATAAGCTTTATCAAGGTGACGCATTGTGGTATCAATGTTTTTATGGCATATGTTATCCTTTTAATTTTATATTTTATTTCATACTATTAAATATTCGTATATATTTTTTACAGGATGAGGTCAATTTGCCTGCGGTCGGGATCCCGGCGTTCAGAATCCCGACCGCCGAAATCCTGAAACTTTCTCCCTCCGTGGGTGTCCACGACACCCATAGAGGGAGAATAAAATAGCGTGGCGAGCGTAGCGAGGCACCGGGCCCGCTGCGTGGCGAGCGCAGCGAGCCCGCAAGGGGGGGCGATCCACGTCCCCCCCATGTCGGGATTTCGGCGGTCGGGATTCCAGTGTCGGGATTCCGACCGCCGGGATTCCGACCGCCGGGATTCCGACCGCCGGCATTACGTATCGGATCCTTTTTTACCAATACCTGTTGCATGTTTTAGTTTTTAGGGATGCTAGAGGAGGCCGTCACCTGTTCTAACATTCCTAAAAAACATCAGAACTGCAGGAGACGGAGCCAGGAGGATATCTGCGATGCGGGACCTGGAATGCGGCGGTGGCGGCGGCATGCGGAGGGGTAAGGGGAGTGCTTAACTTTACTTGGGCGGGGGGTCTAGGGGGAGGTGGGGCGGTGCTGTCAATAGTAACTATAGCCCTGCAGACCGGTGCCCACAGTCCATCAGCGCCTCCCTGCCACAGTGTGGGCTGCGGGGCTATAGTTACGCCACTGACGTGCCTGCATGTGAGACGCTCGCGCGTCCCCATCAGATGTAGCGCCTCTCCACCAGCTCTAGCCAGCGGAGGGGAATGAGAGGAGCTCCATCTGTAGATGTTGTGGGGGGTTCAAGAAGGGGAAAGGGGGCCCTGCCTATTTTGTCAGTCCTGGGCCCCACAGTTTCTGATGGCAGTCCTGTCTACATGTCTTTCTGTATCCTACAGGGACATTATGGCCCTTTCATGGGTGACATCAAAATTCCAGACGTCTTGATAAGAAATGCTGGAGCCTGATGCAAGGAAACGCAGCAATCCCGTATCCCTGACAGTGCCAGGCTAGACCATATTATCCTTAGCCGCTCTGTGGTCAGCATGTCATGATGATAAAATCAGGCACCGATCATTCCTGGACAATTATTTGCACACTGCATTAAATAATATTGTGAACAGAAATGACTGCATTCCCTGTGCCAATTTCTGGGGTGTGGTTGGCAGTAATTGCAGCTCGATTTTCCAGAGTACAGCGCCGCGGTGCCAAAGCTTTCATGACAAAAGTATTTATGTACATTGTCCATAATTTCCTTCCTGTAATTCACAAATATATGTCAAGAAAATCGTCTTCAATCTGATACATTAAGATACGAAATAAATCATGTGTGCCGCAGCTTGGCAAGTCAGGCGCGGTGAGAGTATTATATTTATGGAACATTTAAAGGTACTCAGAGTCCAATAATATGGAAATAAGGCTAGGGTATGTGAATCACTTGTTATGGGAGTTTAATGATCCGCATCAAGTATACAAACAAAGTAGATTAACGTTATCGGTCTGTCATGCGATATTGTCATCTGAGATACTTGTATCTGACTATAAACTATACAAACAATGTAGCCGGAAACAAATGTTCTTCCCTGCAAACTGTGTAACTGGAGATCTTGATTTTCTTTAGTTACTCATTTGATTGGCAGTCAGCTGTGTATAATCTATTAATTATTTTTTAACTATATATACATTTAAGACTGTAATAGGGCCCTGATTCAGGTTGGCTCAGTAAGCAGCAAAAATATTACACACACACACACACACACACACCCATGTGTAATTCGCTGGAACCATTAGTTGCCGGGATCTGCACATGCTCAAATACACGCTTGCGCATGCACAGGACCACAAACATCGGAACAGGGCTTATTTCACCCCGTTCCAAATGAACATGAATTACTCCCTATGTTTGGTAAATTGCTAACTTACACAGGCTCAAAAATAGGACAGGAGTTAGACGGAAAGGTCATAAATATATGCAGCACCATGTGATATGATGATCTGCAGGTGTGTAACACTACATCGTTACTGCGTATAGCAGCGTTCTGTAGCGTGGCCCTGATGAGTACACAGTGCGTCTGCCACCTCGCATGCAGGGCTGCCATTAGGGGGGTGCTGGGGATACAACTGTTCCGGTACCTGCTGCACTAACAGTGCATGGGATGCTCTACCACAGACCGCCGGCAACTGACTCTTTGGCCACCTGCACCACTGTGTGATGGTGGGGGGCTGTCAACACCTCTCAATGCAGCCGCACACCTCCCGGGAGCCCAATTCTCTTATCAGTGCTGGGCCGTGGGTCACCCACAGCCCGCCGCAGCACACTGCCTGCCACACACCGCCTGCCACA
This sequence comes from Crinia signifera, assembly GCF_055691185.1. Classification (NCBI taxonomy): domain Eukaryota; kingdom Metazoa; phylum Chordata; class Amphibia; order Anura; family Myobatrachidae; genus Crinia; species Crinia signifera. Next base: position 17,771,719 of record NC_139221.1, on the reverse strand, counting down.
CACCACTTTGCTGGCATACCCCAACAGGGTGTATGGGGACCTCTCTGCCAGCTTCACTTCTGATTCCAGACGCTCGTTGGAGGCACCAACTTCAAGTGAGTGAAGAGGAGCCTGGATCAACCACACAGAGGAGAACCTGCTGGCTGGACTGGGTAAGTTTAATCAGTAGATAAGCAGCAGCCAGGCTACGAGTTCCAAATTGCTGTTAGCACATAAATAAAATAATTTCTGTAAATGTTCCCATAGCTCTAGTTGCAGTCTTTTACAAGGTGACATACCATAGGACAATTTACCGACAGTACTATATTAAATGTTCCTTCCATTACCATATGATTATTATTTATTACCAGCTGTTCTAAAAAGCCACCCTCCTCCCTCACGCTGAGGACAATGCACCCCAGGCTGCTGACCCCGCCAGCACCCCCATGCTGTAGAACTCATTGATATGATAATAATGGAAGGTGGGGTGGCTGCCTATTTTATCAGTCCCGGGCTCCACAATTTCTTATGGCAGCCCTACTCGTACGTATCACATGCCGGAACCCATAGACTTCAAAGGACAGATCCCATTGAAGTCTATGAGCAGCACACATGACAAATTTATAGAGATGGGTTGGGGCCTAGACTGCACCCGAATCCCTGCACTGCGAGCATGTGGCTGCATGGATGAAAATTCAATCGATGGTCACTCACTATCAAATGATTTTTCCTCTGTTTGTAATGAAAAGTCAGCCAGGACTTACTTTTCATTTGATCGTTTCCCGATGAATTGAGTGCCGGCGCTGACATTATGTAAAGTCAGCCGCCCACTATTTTTGTGGGCACGCCCATAAAATGCCAGGTTCCCACCCCGGAAGACCCATGAAGATCTGGATATATACAGTATATATGTATCATATACACAAATTAAAGAACAAACAAATTCATATTTTTGAAAAAGTTTAATTACGGGATAATGGAACCGTGTCCAACTGACCTGCTCTCCAGAACAGTGCAGGCTCCACAACTATGCAGCACATATATATTACATACAGTACATGTAAGTTTATATGTGCTAGTCGGCCCACCCCTACACAACCTCTTCTCCCTTATACACCCTTTTCCATCGACCTAAAAATACCTGTTTTTTCACACTGACCTAGGATTTTTATCAGTGGAAATGGTGACCAGGTAAAAATCCCGGGTTTTTACTCGGGAATCAAGCAGGGTTTTAGCGGGTTAAATCTGTGTAACGAGCCACAGAAATGGCTCTTACCTGGGATTTTTGATCTGGCCAGGGGAGGCTGCCATTGCACAGGCATCTCCCCTTGCCTGCCTGTCCGCCAATGACAGCCCTTACCCCCCCCCCGGTGCCTGCCTTTCCATCATTGACTAGCCTGTCGTCGTCCCCCACCTGCAGCCAACACCCGCCCCCCCCCCGCACACCCATCACGGGTGCCTTACCATTGCTGACCCCCCACACAGACATCGTGCCCGCCCGCCGCTTTCCCAGTAAATAAGGGCTGTGGATTCAGGGGCCATAGAGGGGATCCACCAAAATCACGGGTCAGAATCACGGTTGTTTGACCCGGGATATTGATGGAAAAACAGTATTAGTGACCAAAGAGACAGCAAATAATTTTAATTTAGAAAGCCAAAATATAGAAACCCTTTTCAATACCGTACTGTGGCGCGCTGACTGTTGCACGCCCAGATTATGGAGTACAAAGGCGAATTTTCTCTCTCCACATTTACATTTTGTTGGAACATGCATATGAGACGCATTCACATAAACCAGCCTGACCCTTCCACGCACAATGATTTTTCTCTGCTAAGAAAGAAGAATGTACGTAATTCTGTTTCTCGCAGACAGAAACCTTGTAAAACATTTTAATCACTGTTGACAAATTATAGTGTCTGCTGCGGGGAAAAAAAATCCATATGTAATTTAGCACTTGTAGCCTGCTCAGTTTCTGTTTTGGCAATTCATTATTTTTATTTGGAATTCTCATTTAAAAAAAAACCTTGGTGGCTAATGTGAACGTCACCGCAGCCAGAACGGGAGAAACCGCCAGTGACGGATGATGGAAAAGCCAAATATTACCGATGCGCTGAAATAAGGATTTGCAAACTATAAGGGAAATGTTCATGCACGTGTCTGTGATCTCATCAAAAGCATTCACTATAGCAACAGTGTATCTGATAAAGACCATTTTTTTTATTGCTATATGTAATATTTTGCTCAGGTACGCCTCGCCTTCAGCAGAAGTTATTACTAAGAAACCATGGCACCAGAGGTCCAGACTCCAAGCATGATTCACCGAGTCAATAAACCTGCAAGAACTTTTAGTGTACAGTAGTTAGCTTCTTCACGCCCATATGCATTAATACCCTGGTGTTTCCCACCGCATTATCTTCATGGGGAATACAGTATCTTTTTAGTTTATACGATATTTGATTTTATTTATTGGGAGATAGAGCTTTCTCTCGGTAGAATATAAGTTAAAATGTGTTTCTGTGGTATTAGGAAAGAAAAATAACAGCAATTCTGCAAAGGTCATTGAGCCGGGAAACTCACCTCTTCAGGCAAGCCTATCCTACTTAAGTTCCATACGCATAACCCTCTGAGACACTTAAGTATTATATAGCTTCCATTCTGGACTTGGTGGGACTGCTATGCTATTACTGGTGCCTGTCCCTGTGTTTCCCTCCTATAGCCCTATAGATTGTAAGCTTGCAGCAGGGCCCTCTTACCTCCAAGTCTGTCTGTTGTTACCCAGTTTGTTTTATCACTGTCGCTATATAAGACACTGTAAAGGAATCTGCTGCGCTATATAAGACGCTGTAACGGAATCTGCTGCGCTATATAAGACGCTGTAACGGAATCTGCTGAGCTATATAAGACACTGTAACGGAATCTGCTGCGCTTCTTTCCCTGTTATCTCCAGCATATAACTACAGCCGCATAGCTTATATTTTATACGCACACTGCTTGGAACTGTATTAAGACAGTTTCGATCTATAATTAGATTCATAACCACTCCGTGTAGACAACAGCCAGTTACATAAAATACCCAAAGAACAAGTGGTTCTCTAATCCATATACTTACCTGTAACTCATTTTCGAGTTTCTCATTTACTTACTCCTTTCTGTCTTGGCTGGTCTCTAAACTGTAGGCAGCACTCACCCCCCACCTCTGTGGTCAGCCACAAGGGGAGGACAGCAACGTGCCACACCAGCACTTTCTTTCATCTATTTTCTCAGGGTCGCTTACCCAGTCTCTACCCCTCAGTATCTCCCTGTACTGGAAAATCTCTTTTCAACAGGGAGACGCGGGAGAGAGTTGGACAACAGCACCCTTATCTATTGGCTCCCTATTTAGGAACCCCCCTGCTGTGCACACAGGCCCGCTCACCCGCAATACCCCAAAGGGCCCACCTAATTTAAACTGGTGGCAGCCTGCCAGGCATGTTCGAAAACATTTTCTGAGGAAGGGAGACCTCCTCGGATAACATGTATTAATTTCCAGTCTGGTTATAAGGTATATAAAGCTGGGCAGCAGCCGCCTGTCACGCAAGGGCCCATACAGAGCCAATCACCACTTTTTCGAGACCTGGAGGGGAGGTGCTCCCCCACAATACCTAGAAAGCCCACACGATCTATATTGGTGGTAGCTGACCACAGGATTCGAGGGACCTGCCAGTCAGGAAGGGTGACCTTCTGTGAACTGACCAGATCCCACTACCTGTCTGTTGAAGGTATATAAAGTCGGTTTGGGAACACCTCACATCACCCCCACAGGAATCCTCAGATCACCCACTTATTCTTGCATCTTTCTTCCCTCATCAGAACCCTACCTCTTAGATTCCTAGGGATAGCTTACAATTAGCTGGCCATCCTAGGCTGAGATCCACCAGAATCCAGCTTACGGGCTGCACTAGTGGGACACCAACAGATTAGCGGATACCAGAATTTGGGTGAACATAAAGAAGCACCCTTATAGTATCGATTAAACTGATATCCCAGATCTGTATTTGGCGAAACTTCACTACTGACGGGATATTTATATTTATATTTGTATAAGGATTGACAAACGGTGTACGTATCTGTCCTCTGTGGCAATCACTAAGTATCTTACGACGGAAATTGTTAAATACCGTATCGTGCACCGCATTTCTTCTTCCTTTTTTATGTTATTTATGTATGTGTGTCTAGTTCAAGTTACATGTTTGTCCAGTAATCTTTTTTTAAGTAATACATTATTAAAAGTTATATTTTAAGAAACCCATTTTTCACTAGGAGAATGAGGGGAATTCCTCATGAACTCCCCCAGCCTCCTGTACATTGTGTAAACTAGATCAATTATTCACGGTTATTCTACTACCAGAGACATTGTTTCTCCATCTATGTACCCAACAGGTTAAACCTAGTGTAACCCTTTCCCATCCTATATAAAAAAAAAAAAATTTTGACCATTCCGGATACGCAGGGATTGTCCTGCGCTATCAATTACTAAAGAGTGCCCCGAAAAACAGAGAGTCTTTTTCTTCTTTCTTTTGTCTAACTATAACCACTCTCTTGGGTGCACCTCCACGTCTCCAAATTAAAGGAAAACGTTGTTTCCGACAACACATCCTCTATTGTGGAACATCTATCTACCTTAAGGTCAAGGTATATACCTAGTTACTAAACCTTACTGTAAATCCCAACCTGTGCACCGGTCGCCATTTCCACTTCCCCTTTTCCCTTCTAAAAGCGCTATATAAGATGCTGTAACGGAATCTGCTGCGCTATATAAGACGCTGTAACGGAATCTGCTGAGCTATATAAGACACTGTAACGGAATCTGCTGCGCTATACAAGACGCTGTAACGGAATATGCTGCGCTATATAAGACACTGTAACGGAATCTGCTGCGCTATATAAGACGCTGTAACGGAATCTGCTGCGCTATATAAGACGCTGTAACGGAATCTGCTGCACTATATAAGACACTGTAACGGAATCTGCTGCGCTATATAAGACGCTGTAACGGAATCTGCTGCGCTATATAAGACACTGTAACGGAATCTGCTGTGCTATATACGACACTGTAATGGAATCTGCTGCGATATATAAGACACTGTAACGGAATCTGCTGTGCTATATACGACACTGTAACGGAATGTTTCCTCCCTGGACCTTGTTATAATCCCCGATATATGTGAAAGTTTCTATAATGTCCCGTCCCTTCCACCCCCCCCCCCCCCCCCCTCACCCTTCCTTCTCTTCGTTGCTCCAAACTACACATATTGAGATTTTTTTAGTGTTTCTGGGTAAGTTTTGTACAATTTTTGTTGCCTAGGTCTACATGGAGTTTCTGCAGCAGCAACAAATGACTTCAGAGAGGTAAGTAATTAAACATGAATGCTTAATAATGGCTGTTCTCTGGGGATATACTCTGCATAGGTGCCGATTTATATTTTTGCTGGTGGGTGCTCAAGCCAAAAATATTGGGGAGTGGCTTCATGGGGAAGGGGCGTGGCCACAAAATAATACCAATTTATATTGCGCAGCACAGTTGTCTCCAATATTCAAATTACGGAAGCAGAGTTCCCCTTTTTACACATTACATCAGCAGAGTACCAAATACATAAGTGCCCCCACAGTGCAGGTACATCAATGCCCCCACAGTACTTGTGCCGGCGACGAGGGATGAGGAGTGCATTGGGACACGGGTGGGTGGGCTGCTGCTGAGCTACTTAGTCAGTGCACACTATGTGCGCTGTGCTGCGCCGGACATCAAACACCAACGCCGCACAGAGCATGCACAGGCTGGCCCGCTAATATACGCATATTACTCTGCAGACAGAATACACTCTTCCCGCCGTCCCGGCATACTGTTTCTCAGGCGGCAGGCCTGGTGATGCGGGTGTTGCAGCTGCAAATTAGCAAGTTAATGTAGCGGCCCAGCAGCGGGACTCAGGCCCGTGGACCCACAGAATCGGCACCTACAGTATGTGTACACAATGTTTTTAGACGTATCACTCTATGGACGCATTCTACGGTTTACATTTATATATGGAGAACGAGGACAAATAACTAGAATAAACGTTTGTCTTTCTACTGTATTTTTAAGTGATACTGCTACCACCCCACCCCAACCCCCAAGACCTAATTTTTGGACTGACACGGTTGCGGGTTGCGTAACTGCATCTAAGTCTTTCCCTGGCATATCCTAATCTGTCTAAAGGCCCAAGAACTGGGACACCCAGTACCCGTAAATGCTGAAACACCTCCTGAAGCCTCTTTAGATGACATCATTGGTGGCAACATGGAGACTTGCACCAGCCCAAAGCCGATTTGCCCTCTGAGTTTGGCCTACAAGGTGAACTATTGAGGATTGGAGTAAGTAATAACTTCAGTGACACTCCTGCAGCATTACTATACAGCCAGGACCAGCCCAGGTGGACCCCGCTGCCTGAGGGCCTCATTCCTTCCTCTAATGGACAGTAACTTGGTGGTGCAGGGTAATGCATGTACTTGGTATGTTCTCCTGCAGCCTACAGTAAGTACAGTAACGGTGAAGCAAGCAGATGACCCATGATGCGCGTCAAGTTTGCCTGTTTTGTATTGAGAATCATGTATTGTTAACTAGATGCAATTATCAAATTTTTAGACTGAAAGAACTGATTCTGGAAAACTGGTAATTGTTCAAACCTTTCTCTGTATAATAACAAAGAAATCTTCAAAACTTTTCATCGCGGAAGTGAACATGTAAAATATTGGATAAATTCTAAGGAGAATTATTATATCTATGTCCCGATAATACCTGCGTTCAATAAATCTTTTCTGATTCAAAATACAGTATGGACATGTTCATACAAATTGCAGACAAGGGAAAATGTGCAAACTGGACTGGGAAACCTGTATTAGTTACCGTTGACCAAGACTCCTACCGTTGACTCCTGTGTGCATTACCCATCTGGGCCCCCTCATCTCTAGCCGGCAGAGCAATAGAATCTGGGCACTTTGCCCTTATAGCACCCTACACTTCACGTGGTTCATCGTAATTTTTGTTTTAGACCTTGACTTTTCAGAACATTCATAGATGCCAACAGTCCTAAAACATCAAAGATTTAATGATTTGCTCCCGTAAATGTCCGATTTTTCAAAACAGACAAATATTTCTATTCCTTGTTATACATATTTCTTTAAATTCTAAATTCTTCCTCTACGAGCTTCCTAAGTCAATATTTATTGAAGCGATGTATTTAAAGCTGAACAAAATGACATTATGACGAAGCTCTGTAAACATATCTTGAATTGCACCAAGGTCCGCCTAGACTGTCCAGTGGTTAGACAGCTTCAAAGAGCTTCCCCAGCAGCAATGGGTCTTTGGAAATTATTTTAAAATGTTGGCAAGTGCAGAAAGCTTAACAACGCCCTGCTCTTTATTACAGAATGTTGCTAGCTAAAGAAGGAAAATTCTGACAAGCCTTGGATGCCTACAAGGAGCCCGGGCCAAACTTTAAATCTTTGTGATGGCATTAAAAAAAGAGTAAATGGAAAGATTAACGGGGTTAATTGGTTCATTTTCTGCCACATACTCCGTTGTTGCTCCAAACGTCTACACTGACCGGGAGCGATGCAATAAATGACCAATCACAAATGTAAACTCAAAAGACCGACCACGTGACTTCCTGGTAATATAAATTTTCCGGCTCTTAATATGCTAATTGTAAATTCTGTGTTCATTGTCGGAGGGGAAGAAACTGGTTGTACAACTTTGGAAATATCCATAAATTTCAGTGGCTCGCAGCCAGAAAATCAGTTGGAGAAGGTCGGGTGGAAATTTGGAATTTTACAATACTAGAATTTCTTTGAACAGGTTACGATATTGAGCTATAAATTTAAACTTTTTATAAAAACGGAAGACGGACACAGTTGGCGGACAAGATCTCAGCCGTCTTACATACGAACATAGCATAAATACAGCATGACTTGTATGTTACATATTTCCTGACATAGGAATAACAAGCGTAACACAGGGAGCACATTGACTAGACTGCATTGTCCATCACTAAAGTAATCGATCATCTGTAAGATGTCTACTTCTAAGACGCATGGAAATCGCCCCTCCTGGCTGCTGCCTCTGGAGCTTCTTTTGAGGTAGGTAGACAATGCCACCCTTAAAGGTATCATGATGGCCAGGCAGCATTTCCTACCTGCCCCCCTTGCCTGTAGTCAGACAGTGATTGGCTGTCAGCATGGTGAATTGTCAGAGCTACCTCCCAATCAGAGTGCTTCATTCTCTAGCTGCCTTCCACCCTGCAGCTAGACCAGGGGTGGCCAAACCGGTCCTCGAGATCTACCAACGGTCCACGTTTTCCAGATCACCTAGCTGGTGCACAGCTGTAGTCATTACTAACTGTCACATTTTCAAACATGCTGCATACATTTTTACTATAGATCCACAGGTTACCTGAAAAACATGAACTGTTGGTAGATATTGAGGACAAGTTTGGCCACCCCTGAGCTAGACAATGTATTGGGGTCATCATGGTGATTGGTGGGTGGCTGAATCTAATCCCCAATCAGAGACCTTCATTCTCTACCTGCCTACCAGCCTGTTGCCAGACAGTTAATGCTGATTGGTGGATGGTTGAGACAGTACAGCAATGTAATGATTCATTTATCTTGTGAGACCATGCAGAGGCCATACTACTATTAGTACATGGTTTAATTTGCTCTGATCTTCCACTTTTGACTTACTTGATTGTCTTGCAGGACAGGGATCTCTTTGTGCATGTCCGTGGCATGTCCATCAAGAACTGCCGGGCAGCGCCGCAGCGGCGGGAGCCGGGAGGAACAGATAACTTGGAGAAAAAAAACGCCCATAGAGATGACTAGCAAGCCATTGATTGGCTGAGACCTCTCTCAGCCAATCGCTGATTGGCTGAGAGAGGTCTCAGCCAATCACTGGCTTGCTAGTCATCTCTATGGGCATTTTTTTCAAGTTATCTGTTGCTCCGAGTCCCGGCTCCCGCCGCTGCGGCGCTGCCCGGCAGCCCCGCCCGCTGCTGTCCCCCGCACGGCTCCGGGGCTGGGCTGTGCATAAGATTTGGCAAATCTTATGTGCAGCCCGTCCGACCTCCCGACCCCAATCCATTGCACACGGGACCGCGCATCGGATCGGAGGGGATGTCTACAAGTGCGATTTGGGCCGATATCACTGCCCGATTCATCCGAATCGGGTGAAATTGTTCCCATATCGCATAGTGTATGGGGGCCTTTACACAGCCAGATTGCTATAAAGTTACAGTTACTTAAATATAAAGTTATAGTCTCTTTAACGTCTTCCAGAATAGGGATATATTGGTCATAACCAAGTCCATCGAGAACTGTCTTAGCCAGGTTGCTTCTTCACAAGCATAAGCTCAAGCGATATATTCATCCCCAGCTAAAGAAGCAAAAATACTATTCTAATTCTATGTATCTAAGACATTTACTAAGATGGGAGCTCTATTTCACATGGGATGTTGCTATGGGCAACCAATCAGAATCTGTTTTTTTATTGATCTACGCCACAGAACGGACCAGAATAAGGTCCTTAGTGAGCAGCGTCCGTATCTTTTGCTTCTGCAACTTTATTCAATACTGCAATTGTTCTGAATGTGCAAGGACTGACCTCCCCACTTTGGGAATCCTTAGATTCAACCATTGGTCACACCACTGAACCGTTGCAACATGCTAGGTGCAAATTCCCAGTATGACCTGCAATGTGAGTGAGTATGCTTCTGAGTTCGCAAACCTCTGACACTCCTATAGCCCACCCATAACACGGAGGGGATACGGTCATCAGTAAAAGCTTTGAAAGCTAGTCTGCTTCCTTCTGTGTTTGTCCATGTGTGAGAAAGAGCTGTAGTTTCACTCTCTGCCATAAGATGGCAGTGTTTTGAGGACTCACGGGTACTAGACATATATATATATATATATCTTATATATTTAGCCAGATCTGTCACTCATCCCCTGTGTATATAACGTTCCAGCCCAGCGGGATACACAGACCCGCCTCCCCTAGGGAAAAGACCAGTGATCTATGTAGAACATTTTCATGTGTATAATGTTCCACCCCTTTGACATCACCTGCCCCCACCCAGCCAGGACTACAGTACAGATCTGAATAAGGGCCACTAGGTCAATGTTATTCGCATTTTATCAGATGATAGTGTCCGCTATTTATGTTTCCTCTCTTAATAGTGTCCCTTATTCACATTATGCTACAACTCCTTGTTGACATTACACCATAATATCAGTCCTTGTTGACATTAGATCACACTGTACAGTTCCTTGTTGACATTACACACCACTGTATTGCTCTTTGTAGACTAAAACCACACCATGGACATTACATCACACTGACATTTTACCTCACTGTATCATTCCATGTTGACATTACACCACAATGTATGATTTCTTGTTGACATTATACCACACCGTATCTTTTCTTGTAGACATTACACCACAACATATCACTCATTGTTGACATTACAACATATCTCTCCTTGTAACACCATACCATATTTCACCTGGTTGACATTATGCCACATCATATCGCTCATTGTTGGATGTTACACCACACCGTATCTCTCCTTGTTGACATTGCACCACACTGTGTACATTACACCAAACCATATATCTCCTTGTTGATATTACACCAAACCATATCAAAACGCTGATTTTTGGCCTCAGATGTACATTAAGGCTGCAGTGTGCTTTTAAAGATGTCAAAGGCACAGAGATAATGCTAACACTGTTGTATTCACGGATATTGAGGAGGTGAGCAGGGCAAGTGCAAGGTGTTTCAGCACCCTAGGCAAAGATTCGGCTTATTGCTCCCACCACAACCCACACACCAATACCGACTTTCCAGAACCTCAGTGGAAAGTGTGGAGGTGGCGTCTTACAAGTTCAACATCTGCTGTCTGCATTAACTTAAACAAGGATGCCTCTCTCAGAATCATCCTAAATTCGGTGATGGGCGCCCTCCAGATTATGGAGCAATGCCTAAAGTTGCCTAATGGTAGAGGCATCCCTGGAGTTGTGGATACTAATTACCCAGGTCTGGGCATGATGGATGGTCCTGGCAGGGTCCCAGATCTGCTGCTAAGGAAGGGAAATGTCCACCTTTGCACCACAAAGTGCTTATTCCCGATACCATACATAGTATTTTTTAATGCAATTTCTCCGGAGGGGGGCATGGACATGCCTTCTGGATTTGGCCACACCACTTCAGTACTCAGGCCCCAAAGCTGTTTCAATGGCCCTGTGTGCATCGGCAGTAATATGGATGCAATAAAGCAAGAGGTTCTCTTGTATTGTAGCTGGGACACAGTACATAATGGTCCAGTATGTGCCAAGGACACGGATCTCCATGGCTGGAGGCCAAACCAGGTATCAGATGCAGGATATAATGAGTACACAGAAACAGCAGGTTCTATGCAATCCGATAGATGCAAAGCTTTGCCAGCAGAAGACTGTGCCATTACTTACCGCCTGCTTAGTACCAATGTATTACAAAATGCATTCACATGAATCTAATATCCACTCCAAAGAGTGTGCTGGCATAATTATAAAGCCATGTAAAGGGCCCAATTCAGACCTGATCGCATGGCCAGTGGTGTAGCAATAGCCCCGCAGACCCTACGTGGCAGGGAGGCGCTGAGTAAGTGTGGGCACTATTGCTGCACTGACCTGCCTTACCCTCCACTTGCCGCCGTGACCATGGCCGGGACCCGCAGATCTACCAGTCTACGCTCCTCCAACCTCCTGCTGCTAATGAAAAATCTCCCTTACAACGGACCGTTTTGTTAGGATGCTAGAAGAGGCCACGGCCTCCTCTAGCATCCTTAGAAATTGTCTGCTTTAAGGGGCGGACATTTTGTGAGGGAGATTTTTCATTAGCAGGAGCCAAGAGGAGCACCGGATCTGCGGGTCCCAGTTACAGATGCTGTGTCGGCAAGAAGAGAGGTAAGGGGTGGTGGGGAGTGCCAACATTTCTGTCATTTTCTAGTTGTCATGTTTCATTAAGCACCAGCTGGAGTGTAACGGAGGCTGGGTGCTTTGATGTAGGGCTGTTGCATGAACGACAGAAGGGAGTGAAGCAATCGGATAAAATAAAACCTTATTTAATAAAGATACTGCGGTACAGGAAATTAATGATGACACAATGATAAACTGTAGATTCTGATAAATAGTAAAGTCAATAATATACAATGCTTATTGAAGAGCTTTGGAGATGATTGATAAATTGAATAATTGAATGACTGCAAGATTGGATGATTGGGTGATTGAAAGAAGGATTGGATGATTGGTTGAAGAATAGGATGATTGGTTGAAGGATTGGATGATTGGATGAAGGATTGGATGATTGGATGAAGGATTGGAAAGATTAAGTCAAGATGAATCTGTGCTGAGTAGGATTGTAGCTGCAGAACCAGGGATGACCACAGAGAATAACCGTCAGGAATGAAGAAGAAGATATTACCCCTTTGGGGGGTTAACCTTGTTCTTGTCCGTATTGGTCGGCAGCGGGTTCCGTGATGATATGGTAGCAGTAAAACGATCAGCAGGAGATTGGAGAAGACTTCACCAGAAGCGCAAGACTGTAGTGGAAACTACAGATAGCCAGGAGGGATCAATGATGTGTGCGGTCGGACATCATTGTGCTGACTGCTGGTCTTGCCCGGCGAGGCAGTATTTGAAGGGTGAGCTGCGCGGTGATTGGCTGTGTATATGACCTCACTGAATGAGCCGTGCAGCATAGGCTGAAGGATCCCAAAAGTTGGCCGCCGCCAGATGCGGCGTCAGAAACCAGCCGGCGGTGTTTGTGCGCGGAGGCGCTTCAGCCGGCGTGTCCAGCCAGAGGCCTGACCTGACGAAGACCCATCATGGCGGCTCATGCCTCACGCCGCCCAGACCCTGCATGGCATGAGACTGCAGGCCACCGCTGTCACCTGGTGGTGACAAGGCGACGGGACCCAGACAGCCAGCATGGGAATCAGCAGCGGAGGTGAGCGCCAGGGCAGGAGTTAACCTGTCAGAGGTCTGTGGGCTTGGGACACCACAGAGAGCTAGGGTAGCTGACCTGGTGGTCGTGACACTAGTTATGCCACTGTGCACGGCTGCAAATTTGCCGCAGCCAGCGATCAGTTAAGCAACGCCCCACTCCAGTGAAATACCACCTTGCGAATGAATGTGTCTGGATGTGTACAGGTGCACGATGCGTATGGATGTGTACGGGTGCACGATGCGTATGGATGTGTACGGGTGCACGATGCGTATGGATGTGTACGGGTGCACCCGTGCAAACATCTCCAAAATCCTTCGTAACCGGCTCACCGTAATATGATTTTTACATAGGGCTCAAGCCATTTCAGGCGCCACGTAGCCTGAGATTTACTCATTGCTGCGGTAAAAAAACAGGCACATCTGGGCTGACGCTCACAACACTAACGCTCCCCTAAGGCGGCTTGGCACGCCTGAATTTTCCCCGACTTGCCTGACGTTTTCTACCAACGATCAGTTCCCACCCCCACACACGCCCACTCCCTGTCAATCACCCTGCCATCAGCCAGCAAACAGAACCAGTTGCAGGAGTTCATCGCAGGACAGCCTCACGCATGTGTACTGTAAACCGTGCGCAGTGTATCGATAATCGCCTGTGAATTTGAAGGTCTGAATAGGTACCATAGAGTGTCTCATCTGCCAGGGAATGCAGTGGTTAAACGCAGCGTTAGCCGTAAGTATAGAACGAGGTTCCTAGCTACAGGACCAGTTTTATAATCCGTAATTAATGTGTTTGGAAATTGGAACCTTAATGAAGAAAGCAAACAAAGGCTGTATCCTATTCATTACCGCATAGATTTCCTGTCAGGATACAGTATAGCACATGTATTAGGCTGCCGTCTATATATGACAATAATTGTAGTACTATGGTATACAGTGTTCCATAATACTCACTAGGTTACGTTTATAGGATATTTCTGCACAGTGTTAGTAAGGACATCAGCAACTGACACAACCAACAGCTGCATTCCGATTCAGGGGCATGTTTACTAATTAGCAGGATTTAGGGCGAGATGTACTAAGCCCTGAACAGTGATAAAATGGGGAGTGATAAGCCACCAACCAATCAGCTTCGACCTGTCATTTTTTAAACACAGGGCTAGATTCTCTAAGCTTTAAAAGTGATAAAATGGAGAGTGATGAACAGCCAGCCAATCAGCTCCAGCCTGCCATGTCACAGACTGTGTTTGAGAAATGTCAGGCAAGAGCTGATTGGCTGGCTGTTTATCACTCTCCATTTTATCACTTTTGAAGCTTCAAGAATCTCCCCCACAGCCTGTTACTTAGAAGGTAGGAGCTGATTGGCTGGTGGCTTATCACTCTCCATTTTATCACTTCTCAAGCTTCGTACATCTGGCTCTCAGACCTCATAATTAGAATTTCTTATTGTTGCTATTTGTGGAAAGAAGATTCACTTTGGCCAAATGTACTAAAACCCACATACTGGGACAGGGCCTGTCTCTGCAATGGGGATGAGGTCGCACAAGAAATAGGTCGACGTGGCTATTGTCGACAGGGTTGGAAGGTCAAAACAAGCATTAGGTCGACAGTGGTAAGATCAACAGTCAAATGGCTGATATGAGTTTTTCATGTTTTTTTTATCATTATTTATCACGATTCGCTGAGCTGTTGAAATAGTTAAACCATCCCGCCACCAGCCGTCCACCCAGAAACACAGTAATAACAACAACTTGCTTCTCACATCTCGTCAATGCAGAATTAGTAAATGACAAATATCACCACTAGGCAGCCAATCATAACTGGTTTTGACCTCCAACGTGCCTCCGATAAGAGCCATTTATCGAACCTATCAAACAGAAAAGTGTAGATGTTTCCCTTAGCAATCCGTCAGATTCCAGCTTTCTACTTTCTGTACTGTACAAGCTGAATGCTAGGGTATGATTGGTTACTAGGGGCAACAACTCCACTTCTCTCTTTTGGAATGATTGGTAACTCTTCCCTATGGCAAACTTCTTGCGCCTTATACAATGACACGCAGACCCCATGGTAGCTTTTAGGTGCTGGGTGGCTTGTAAGTGCTGGGGGGGGGTGTCTGCGGGGGGGGGGTTATTGCTATGCCGCTGCTATGGACAAACAGATACTTGTCTGCTTCCTGTGATGCTTTTGGGTGGGTGCTGGGGGGGTCTGCGGGGGGGGGCTATTGCCAGCGGCGTAACTATAGCACCGCAGCCCCCGCCACCGCGGGGGGGGGGGGGGGGCGCTGTGCATGTGGTGGCGCCGGGGGCTGCGGTGCTATAGTTAACCCCCCCAATCCCCCGCAGACTTACCTATCGCACTGGTCCCGGCGGCCCCGTTCTTCTGCTGAGGACCACCAGAAAATGGCCGCCCCCATATAGCACAGAGTTCTCTGAAACTGTCTGCTGTATGGGGGTGGCCATTTTCTGGTGGTCCTCAGCAGAAGAACGGAGCCGCCGGGACCAGCGCGATAGGTAAGGCTGTGGGGGATTGAGGGGGGGTTTGCATGGGCAGCGGCGGGGCAGCGGGGCAGGGGGGGTTGGGGTGCTTAGCGGGGCGGGCGGGGGGGCGCCCAAAACATAGCTACGCCACTGGCTATTGCTATGCCGCTGCCATGGACAAACAGATACATGTCTGCTTCCTGTGATGCATGCCCCCATTGAAAACATCCCTTCCAAAATGGCCACCACCTCAGGAGAGACAGTTATTAAGGATGCTAGAGTAGGTAGCAGCCATTTTGAGAGGGACATTTTAAATGAGGGCAGACACGACAGACCCGCGGTGGTGGCGAGAGGAATGAAATTCCCAGACAATGAGCAGGTTCCATGGGTGGAGGGGGGGGGGGGGTACCTGAATCTTTTAGGGTGGTGGGCGCCTAATTTATAGCTGTGCCACTGAGTGTGCAGAAGGGGGTACAGTCTTACAAAGTAAAAAATAAAAACTTTAATTTCAACAAAAATCAAACAGAATCCAAACGAAATAAAACTAACTTTAGATATATCATTGCATATTTGCAATTTAGACATTAACCTCTAGAAGGTGCTAAATAAATAAGAACTAGGATCTGATTTGTTGCTATGGGCAACATCCCAGCTTCAACAGAACCCCCCATCTTAGTAAATGTACCCCTATGGGTTAATGACATGTTTATATTATGTATAATTACAATTTGCAATTACAACAGTTTATATAACTGGAATTGTACCTGATCTTCTAATGCAACATGTGCAGACCAGGAACCCTCCAGTACTCAGCCCAGAACACTCAGAGGACTCACAAGGCCCGGACCTTGGCACACGCGCAAACTTCATGAAATCATCCATTTATTGTTTTCCATTATAAAACAAATGTTAAGGATCTGTCAGGCCTGGAGGATGAAGAATCACCATGATTCCTAAACAATTTTAAGGCATGATTTCCCCTCCAACAGCTTCCAGGGTTTTCCAATTGTGTCAACAGTGTCATTTTTTTTAACTACATAAATACAAGATTGTTCTATTTGTGTAATGTATTAATCACATGTGACCATAAGTCGCACGGTGTCTTTATCATTTTCTATGCCGTAGATTAAATGCACAATCAAAATTCACAGATTTCCCAGATTTAAGCTCCACCGGGCATTTTATTTGGAAGCCTGTTGTGTCAATTTTTTTTACATCATTTTTAAAGGAAAAAAGACCAAGTTGTCCAATCAATAGACTGGCAGAAGCAGGGCAGCCGAGAGGAATGCCGGGCCCCGGTAAAATTTTGGGGGCGTGGCCTAAGTGTGTGTTGTGGGAACCTCCCACACTTAGGCCACACCCCCAAAATGTTTAGAGGAGGGTGAAAGAAAACTCTAAAAACTGTAATCTCAGAAGCAGCACACACCTACAGCATGTGCTGTGCTGACTGCAGGCTCAGCATGACCTCTCACGCTGTCAGTGAGACACTCATGCTGAGCCTGCTGTCAGCACAGCACATGCTGCAGAAGTGTGTGCTACTGTTGCTACCCGGGAGTGATGGAGGGGGAAGGGAGGGGTCAGACCAGGGCCCCTGCGGGGCCCCTTCAGCAAGTGTGGGCCCGGGTAATTAGTACCCGCTCCCCCCCTCTCTCGGCTCCCCTGGGCAGAACCCAGCTTACCACTGCCTGATACATGCAGTGCCAGATTAAGCCTTCGGGGGGCCCGGGGCACTTTAGACGGGGGGGCCCCTTGCACTTGTCATTACTGGCCACAAACTGCATGGGAGAATATTACACTGTCAAAACACAGTAAAGGCAGCATAAACTTGGTCAATGGGTAACTGCAGGGGATATATATATATATATATATATATATATATATATATATATATATATATATACATACATACATATACATAAATACATACCACATGAAAAGCCTGTGTTTGTCCCTCTGCACCTTACTCTGTAGGAGACCTCACAGTCCCAGTGTTGCCTCTGATTAAAAACCCTCCCATAACTAGGCTGCTGCTGCTGTTTTCCATGGGCCTGAGAAGCATGTAATGAGCTCCACCAATCAGATCTCATCACAAGCTTCACAGCCTCTGACCCCTTGTGCAGTCTCATGGGTCAACCCCCAGTAATGCACTGCACACTTGTGCAGGTCGGAGGCAGCACGCATCCCATCCATCCCCACCTCCCCCGTGTTGCATTCCCCGCCGAGAGCGGCGCCCGCAACCCCCCCCCTCCCCGCCACAGAACATACCTGTCAGCGCTGATCTTTCTGTGCGCAAGCAAGTGCCAGGAGCCGAGGAGTGTAGAAGGCTCTCCCCCAGAGAGCACTTCCTCCACTGTGCTCAGTGCTGCCGATGAGTCACTATG
Source organism: Crinia signifera (assembly GCF_055691185.1). Lineage (NCBI taxonomy): Eukaryota > Metazoa > Chordata > Amphibia > Anura > Myobatrachidae > Crinia > Crinia signifera. Next base: position 17,753,831 of record NC_139221.1, on the reverse strand, counting down.
CTCTGCTGGAAACAGCAGGGGCTTAGCAACAGGAGGAGGCATACGCAGCCGCAAAGAATGGTCCTGCAGCAGCTCCCGCAACCCCCTTGCCCAGGATTCTGGCGCAGGCACATCATTTTGCACAGCATTCTGGGGCAGCCATGGGGAAAAGAATAGCAGCAGCTGCAGCACAGCATTTTAGCCACGGTGCAATCTTGCCCCGCCCACCCACATGAATTCAGGAGGGTTACAGTCTGAGGATACCCTTCCCCCAGGCAGCACCAGAACCGGGCCCATAGCAGCAGCAGTAGCACAGAAAGTTTTATCACTGTGTGTTTGTGCATGTACAGTATATGCCCTCTGGATTCCGTGTAATATGTTATAATAATTTAACAGGCAGTGGCACTCTGAGATCATACATCCACTCAAAAGGGGTTATTTAATCATCAAATGGTGCCAAGGTGGTTTCAGGGTACATACTGTGTGCTCCTCTAGCAAGGTAATTACTGTGGCAATATGTTTTACTAATAAATAGATTATATTTTATATATATATATATATCTACTAGTGTGTACCCAGCCTCTCTTGCACACTCTGAGAATGTCTATCTCAACACCTCCACACTTATGCCGAGGGGGGGGGGGCATAACAGAATTTTTGCCTAGGGTGTCAAGAAACCTTGCACCGGCCCTGCATCTTCTGCCATCAAACCTTTGGGCCTTCGCTGATCCATGAACTGAGACCCAGAGAACCAATTCTGAAGAAGGAGATTGGTTATTAGGCACAGACAAGCACTGGTGGATTGGGGGTCCCTAAACCAGTATATTGTCCATGGGCGGTATTCAATGAGGCTGATTCGCCATGTTTTATGGCGATTTTGTGCTGTAAGGTGAATTTTTGACTAAAACTGTGAATCACCCTATTCAATGACCAGATGGCGAATACATTTCAAGGTTTTTTTCGCCATGATTCACCGAGTAGCAATCGCTATCTTTTTATGGTGAACTGGAATGTGAACTTTTAAAATAAAGTGTTTTGTTTTTTACTTTTGGTGTCAAAAAATCAGGAATTTTATTCTCAGGAGGGGCATGCTATTTTTATTCATGTGCTGTAAGCTCATGAATATATATTTAATAAAAAAAAAATATATATATATATATATATATTTTTTTTTTTTTTACACAGACCAGCCAGCAGGGGGCCGGGAGCCGAGCCGCTCATTAGATATTCATATATTCACTGCACCCGATCATTACATATGCATGATCGGGTGTAGTGAATATACCCGGTCCCCTGCTGGCACCCCCCACCCCTCCCCACCTCCCCCCCACAAACGTTCTGGGGCAGACAGGGAGACTTCCATCACCCTGCCTGCCGCCGTCCTCGGGCTCCCTGCGGCATCGCCGCAGGAGTTAAAATTCGCAGGTCAGGGGCAGCGAGCCCCTGACTTGTTGAATACTGGGGCCGCCGAGGCTCCGGAACGCAGCGAGCAGTGGCGAATGTGCAGCGAATCCTAAACAGGATTCGCTGCACATCGCCAAAATGCTCATTGAATACTGCCCTATGTGTTAATGGCCCCCAAACCATCTCTGATGACCATCAGTGCTGCCTGAAGGAGAAACAATTAAGACCCACCAGTATTACCACCAGAGGCGTAGGGACGGCGGAGCCGGTGGAGCATAAGCTCCAGGCGCAGAAAGGTCATATGGCGCCGGAGCCGTGCACCACAATGGCATCCCTGCCTGTGTGCCGTAAGCCTTAAACAATCAGCTCTGAGGGGAGAGCAGCGGCAGAAGTGGACCTGCTGCCGCTCTGTGCTGGCGGCGGCAGCAGGGAAAGAGAGGAGAGCGCTGCTGCCGCGATGGATAGGTACAGAAGGGGGGGGGCTATAAATCACCTCCGCCGTTCAGCGCAGTTACTGGCAGCGCCGCAGCCACAGCAGCATGCAGAGGAGCTGTGCCGCTGGAAGGTGAGCCCGCAACTCTCACTAGCTCCCATCCGACCCCTGGTAGTGCACTTGGGATCTATGAGCTTTGGGGGTCCGTCAGCCCAGCCTACAACCCCCTGCACTGTAACAGGGAACAGGATGGTGCCGACTGCCGACCCTCCCCCTCTTCACCAACCAGCCAGCGGCCGTAACGGGACGCCCAGGAGCTTGGGTGGAACAGCACATGGGCGCAATTATAGAAGATGTGTTGCAGCTGTGCCTGGGGAGACAGCAGTGTGATGCCATGACAGCTCACAGGTGAGAACTTCCTTCCGCAGGGCTCCTGTGCTGTATTTAGGTAGAATGGGGTGTGTGTGGTGGGGATTGAGGGTTATTGGGGGGATTGTTGGGGGACGAGAGCTGAAGTGCAGGATGTGTTTGGGGTAGTGGTATATGGAGTGTTTGTAGGAGATTAGGGTGAGTAGGGTATGTTGGGGGTAGAGGGTATGGGGTGTATTTGGGAACACATGGGAAATAGGTTATGTAAGGATAGAGGCATATCCTCTATGTGAGTGGACAGGGGGAGTAGTGTGTGTGGTGGGTATAGGGGTATGGAGACAGTTGTTAGGATATGTATGTGGGCCTTGCAGTGGTGATAACTGGGTGGAGAAGTGCAGGGGTAATAGGGCTTAGAGGTTCAGGGGGATGTATAGGTTCATTGCTGACAAGAGAGGTGATGGTGACGGAGAGTCCTTGCCCCTAGTCCTTGTACAATGTATATATGTATGACTATGTATATATGTGTTTGTGTATATCAGTGTACCTGTACAACATGTGTGTATAAGTGTAATAACATTTGTATGTGTTAGTGTGCCCCCCAGTATATGTGTGTGTCAGTGTGCCGTAGTGTGGGAGGATGTAGCGGACCCCTCACACTAGGGGGGGTGGCGGCCATCTGAGAGCCTGCCGGGGCAGGGCGGGGGGGGGAGGGGGCGCAAAACATGCCCTTGCTCCGGGCACCGTGGCGTCTAGCTACACCACTGATTACCACTAGGGAATACTTCTTAGTCAATTAATCCAACCAGGAGCAGGACAGTTGGCCTTATTCCGGTTCACTCCTTCTGGCAAATTCCTTCTTAGATGGACAAAACCATGTGCACTGCAGGGGGGCAGATGTAAAATGTGCAGAGAGAGTTAGATTTGGGTGAGTTATTTTGTTTCTGTGCAGGGAAAATACTGACTGCTTTGTTTTTACACTGCAATATAGATCTCACTTTGAAGTAAAACTCCACCCAAATCTAATTCTCTCTGCACAAGTTACATCTGCCACACCCGCAGTGCACATGGTTTTGTCCATCTAAGAAGGAATTGAACCAGAATAAGGGCCATTGTCATGCAAACCAAATAAGTTGTTTATTGAAAACATATTTCTAGTGTGCAGATGGAGCCGGGCTTGTCTTTGCAGGGGATGGCGCTGGCGACGCCAGCCGACATCCCCCGCCACCCGCCATCCCCCGCCACCCGCCATCTGTATCTGCAAAAGGGGACACTCGCCCATCTTCCCTTCCGACGGCTTCCCCCGGGTCCCCACCGCCTCCCCGCACCCCCCTAACCCTGTCCGTCTCCCTGAAGCGGAGACTGACAGGTTCCCGTCGCCCCGCCGCACAGAAACTGAGACGCGCGTGCGCGTGAGACGCATGCGCGTTTCAGTCATATGGAGATCCGGGCTGCTGGCGGATCGCCAGCGGTGACAGTCTGGCGATTCGCCAGCAAGAGGGAGCCCGGCTCCATCTGGATGTTCTCTTATCTTGACTGATAACAGTCACGAAGTGTGATTAAAACATTGGAATGAAAAGTTTGTTTCCATGACACTCCAATTAGAGATTGGGCGTGATTCCTGTTTTCTACATAAAGAAATAAACAAGTACATTTGTGTCTGGAACAGACCATGTAACAATGCAAATGGAGCAAACACATTTACATTTTTTCTGTGCAGGGTAAATACTGTCTGCTTCTGCATGTAGCCCACATATGTTAGACAGCTTTATTCTTACAATTGCAGTTGAGATTTTAATTTGAAAACAACCCACTCAAATCCAACTCTCTCTGTGCTGGTTACATCTGCCCCAAATAGTTGAAATAATTACAGCAATGGCTAACGCATTTCATGAAACAAGTAAAGGCTATATCAGAAAATGTGCTGTCTGAGGGGCGGGGCCAGATCACAACATCATCAAGCCCCACCCCCAGTACTGCAGGGTCTCCAAGGAGGGAACTTGAAGGAGAAAAGGGCAGTTTGTCACGGTAGTGGTGCACCACAGTAAATAAGAACGACTTAAAAAATTACTTTTATTATTTCATCACATAAAAGAGAGGATGCTGCGAAATATGACAGACTACATATAACAAATAACAAAGACGAGTGAACAAATAGTGCTAATTAAAAACTTGGGCTCATGCGGCGTCCCTTAGCACTTAATTTCCTTTTGTCATAAATTAGAGGCGTCTCTTCCCTATGTGTCGGCTAAATCGCCTGTTGACACCAGGGGGACGTACTGTGTTAATGGATATAATCCTGTCCGTAAATAGATCTATTATGTCACAGTGTTGTCGTGTCCAGTTGTTATGGTTTTGTGCCACAATATTTATTAAGTAAAAAGAGCCGCTGTCTGAGGTACAGCGTGAGTCACAAGTCTTGCCAGCCAGTCATAGGGTAGGATAGAGACTGGAGATGGTACACACTAAATAGTGATCATGCAGCGGGCAAGAATTGCCTAATATGTGCTGCTACTCTAATATGTGTAGACAAATTTAGCTGGTAGGCTGTGTATCGAGTGACTGTAATTGCTATGAAGTCCCTCGTATAACCAACGCCAAGAATCAACTGGGTTTCAAATAATGCCGTATGGAACTCTACAATATATAATCCGCAACAGAGTTGCGGTTGGTTCTCTAGCCGGCTGATCAAGGTGTTGTAAGATAGCAGGTAGTGAGTAAGAGCGTGCCGCTATATCCTCCAAATGGCTGTGACCGACCTTACGGGTTAGACCCTGAGGTTTTTGGTACGGTCCTCCTGAGGGTAGCTGGCTACGTTCTATTGCTGAAAACTGGGAATGGTAGGTCCTATATAACGGTTGGAATTGGGCAGCGGGCAGAGATTGCCTGGTGTGTGCCGCTTGTTACCGTGTGAAAAGTCAGCTAATAAGCTATACACAACGTAACTCCAATTGTTATAAGGTTCTCAGTATTGGCGATGGTCAGGTATAGGGGAAATTTCAATAAATGCCATATGGAACTCCACACCGTGCACTCTGCATCGGGGTTGTGGGAGGTTCTCTAGCCGGCTGTTCGAGATGGCTCGTGTCATGCTGAAAAACCTAATATATACAGATATTCATATGCATATTATATGATGGCAAGTAGTCAATATGAGCGTGCCGCTGTACCCTCTTCTGTGCTGTCACCGACCATACGGGTTAAACCCTGTGGCTTTGGTACGGTTCTCACGGGGCCATTGGCTGCGCTCTAATACATATACTGCATCAACACTGTAGACAGACGGACATAAATAAATGTAAGCTAAACATTAGAGTCCTTAAAAGGACTAATAAATAGGACAGGAATAAGGAGGCTAAGGGAGCGTCCGCACGGCTATGGAGGCCGGCGTACGCTTCGCAGTTCTTCTTCAGGGCAACCTGCATTGATGTTACTGGTCGGTTTAAATAGACGGTGCTCCATTGTTGTACCAATGAGCACTCATGCTCCATCTGGTAACCCGCCTTCCATATTACCATATTGCATGAGTTAGGATTGCCTCGTGTGGATGTCTTTATCGCAAAGAGCTCATCCATCTGTTTGAAAATTGGGTGAATAACACTAACCACTTCTGTGGCTGATATACATATCCCCTGTATGTGATAGTGATCATATCTAGATTGGGTAAGTATGGCGTTATATTCCAAAGAGTGCTTCCCCTTTTCCCCAACAAGTCAGTCCGATGGGGGTGGCATAAGCACAGGTTTAGTAATGGGTATGGTATCTCAAAGGTGCGTGTCGCGCCTATATACTAATAGTTGACACAGTGGGTGTCAATACCTTTAAGCGCTTATTATACAGCTTATTATACATTAAGCAAGCTTCTATTGGGAGGTATGCAATCATTCGTTAGGTATGTGGTTACCACGCACAATATAGTGACACGTTCTGGTGCTTTGCCCTTTGTACCACCGTATGTGTCCGGGGAGTGGCATGGGTGCCGGCTAAATGGCTACCATTGGTCTCAGGTGTGTGTGTTGTACCTGAAAGTATGGGTTGACACGATTTGTGTCGATGCCTGTGAACCCCAATTGTACATTGCACAGAGAGCAATTTCTGTTTCTGGAAGATATAGGAGCATTTCTTGTGTCTATATTTGCCGCATATGGTATACGCATATATAGGAGAAACTATATGAGATTTAGTAATACGTGTATTGATTTCCGTGTTGACAGCTGAAACTTGGAACCCATGATGGGTAACCATGGTCCACCAAAATGGTGTTTTTTACACTCCCATAGTAACTGTTGACACAACAGTGTCGATATATGCAGGGATTGTTTAGATCTGTTAGTGCAGTAATCACCCATGTGGGTATTTTTGATGTGTGCACCCATTAAGAAATGAGCAGCAAATAGATTTGGGAGGTGTACCTTATTTTCTTATGTATATAATAGCCACATATTTTGGGTTTATGTTTGGAAGGCTAGATAGTTTGTGCAGTCATCGTAATAGGATCGCTGCTGACACATATGTGTCAGTGTGAGGTATAGGGACTACCAGCTGGGGGATTGCCTAAAGATGGGTATCGCCTTCTTAGTGATAGTATTAATATGTCAGGATCTGCTTAATTTAACATCAATTGTTCCGTTTATAGGTGGCAGACCTGACAGAGAGGCAGGCACGACCGCCTCATTAAGCGCCCAGAGAGGCGCCCGGCCGGCCGGCAACGACTCCCAGACCCCGAGACGTCCGAGAACGGCTGGTAAGTATTGCATATCTGTGCGTCAGCCTTTAGGTTAGCGGTAATCGTCTGTGGCTTCGTTCACAATTTTTTCAATTATTGTTTTTATTTTTATAAATACAGTCGGGATTAAGCTCTCCTAGCCTCGAATAGTGGACCTGTGTAAGTTATCATTAGGAATGATATAGGACAACGTATCAGATATCGGTGATAGTATAATCTAAGAGTGTCCAAGCTATTGTCAGTGTCAACTGTAGGAGAGGAAATGTGGTCCTACAGTGTGCTAAGTGGGGGTGCCGAAAAATGGGGATCATGGATAGATATGATATGTTACATTATGAGAAGGGACTTCTAGAAGAGCCCGGAAGGAAAACCGTGTGATCAGTGATACACAGTGGCACGGCATAGCAATCTATAACGTGATAAAGCAAAAACAGTGATGGGAGTGAGGTAGGAGAGGAGGGGGGGGGGGGAGGAGAGGTGATAATATTAAAGTGAATGAGCGATGAGTCGTGATCCGTGTATGGATTTAATGGTGATCGTGATTGGTACATCCGTTAGGACATCTAAGAAAGGGGTATTACCTAGATAATAGGTATTTGAAAATAGTTATCGCCAAAAGTGGGTTCTAGGATATGTAAGCTGATCAACTGGTACCATAACGTAAGTGCAGTGGGTATAGCATAGGTACAACACCCTATACTAATTGTCCTGTGAATACAGGTCCGATTGTGTAGATATATAATGTGATTAACATATTGGTTGGAAAATTGGTAACCACGTACTGTTGGTTCTTTCATAAATTTGAGGTTGGGGGGCTGATCAAGGGTGGTCTCCATAATTAAGATGGATAACACTATTCCGGGAGTCTACCTGCTCTTAATGTAGCTGGTTATGTCCCAATTGAGAGTAGGTCTTGTATTATGGATGAGTTTAGACAGTTTCTATTTTTACAGGTAGCATGCATAGCTATTTTCCTCATTCAAACCATTAGGAACCATAGTGTCCATGAGGAAAATAAGCCTAGTTTCCTGTTTCAGTAGCGCCTTGTCTCTGTCACCCTTTCTGGTGCCCAAATCCACTTCCAACATGCCAAATGCTTGCAATTCCATGGGGTTGCTACGATGATGTTTTAAGAAGTGCCTTGCAATAAGTGTAAGGGTTTTCATGTTGTTTTTGTCCCTTTCTGCATTCCTAATGCTCGACATGTGCTCTAATAATCTCTGCTTTAGGGGTCTGATGGTCTTCCCTATATAATTCTTGTTGCAGGAGCATTTGAGATTATAGATTACTCCTGATGTTGTACATGTGATATGATTTTGGATTTCTCTTGTTTTATTGAATTTGTCAGTGTATGACGTGGTGGGAATCATGAGAGGGCATGCCTTGCATCTCCCGCATTTGTAGGAGCCTTTCTTCACTTTGCTATTAGTGGTGGGTTTGTCTAGATGACTCTGGACTAAGATGTCCCTCAGGTTATTCGAGCGTCTCCAGCTCATTTGGACTCTGGGTCCTAGGATGTCATCCAGATCTTTGTCAGTCCTGAGGACATTGGTATGTTTGTTGACGATTCCTGTCCCATTCTGGACAGAAAGTTCCGATAAATCGTACCGTTTCTTTTGGTTTTTCTGTATTTCTTGCTTTTGGTAAGAGGAGTTGGTCTCTGCTGGTTTTCTCTGCCTCTTTGGCTGCCTTTCTGATTCCTCTCTTACTGTAACCTCTGCATTCCAAGCGTTGTGACAGTTCTTCTGCTCGTTCCTGATAGGTTTCATTCTGAGAGCAATTCCTTCTTGTCCGCAGGAACTCTCCCTTAGGGAGGCCTCTGAGGACGGGTGGGAAGTGCGAGCTTGTGTGATGCAGTATGGAATTGGTCACAGTCTTTTTACAGAATAAGTCAGAGGATATGTGTCCATCAGGCTCAATGGAGAGTTTCAGGTCCAGGAATGTGACTGAGTCTTGGCTAATATCAAAAGTCAGCTTGAGGTTCAGCTGGTTCTGGTTGAGTGTATTGATAAACATTATGAATAATTCCTTATCACCCTCCCAGATGATCAGCAAATCATCTATATATCTCAAACAGAGTTGGACATGCTTGGTGAAAGGCTCATTCTCTTCACAGAAGACCACCTCCCGCTCCCACCACCCCAGGTACAGGTTCGCATAGGTTGGTGCACAATGCTTGTCACCTCTCCTCCCCCCCCTCCTCTCCTACCTCACTCCCATCACTGTTTTTGCTTTATCACCAGTTATAGATTGCTATGCCGTGTCACTGTGTATCACTGATCACACGCTTTTCCTTCCGGGCTCTTCTAGAAGTCCCTTCTCATAATGTAACATATCATATCTATCCATGATCCCCATTTTTCGGCACCCCCACTTAGCACACTGTAGGACCACATTTCCTCTCCTACAGTTGACACTGACAATAGCTTGGACACTCTTAGATTATACTATCACCGATATCTGATACGTTATCCTATATCATTCCTAATGATAACTTACACAGGTCCACTATTCGAGGCTAGGAGAGCTTAATCCCGACTGTATTTATAAAAATAAAAACAATAATTGAAAAAAATTGTGAACGAAGCCACAGAAGATTACCGCTAACCTAAAGGCTGATGCACAGATATGCAATACTTACCAGCCGTTCTCGGACGTCTCGGGGTCTGGGAGTCGTTGCCGGCCGGCCGGGCGCCTCTCTGGGCGCTTAATGAGGCGGTCATGCCTGCCTCTCTGTCAGGTCTGCCACCTATAAACAGAACAATTGATGTTAAATTAAGCAGATCCTGACATATTAATACTATCACTAAGAAGGCGATACCCATCTTTAGGCAATCCCCCAGCTGGTAGTCCCTATACCTCACACTGACACATATATGTCAGCAGCGATCCTATTACGATGACGGCACAAACTATCTAGCCTTCCAAACATAAACCCAAAATATGTGGCTATTATATACATAAGAAAATAAGGTACACCTCTCAAATATATTTGCTGCTCATTTCTTAATGGGTGCACACATCAAAAATACCCACATGCACTAACAGATCTAAACAATCCCTGCATATATCGACACTGTTGTGTCAACAGTTACTATGGGAGTGTAAAAAACGCAATTTTGGTGGACCATGGTTACCCATCATGGGTTCCAAGTTTCAGCTGTCAACACGGAAATCAATACGTATTACTAAATCTCATATAGTTTCTCCTATATATGCGTATACCATATGCGGCAAATATAGACACAAGAAATGCTCCTATATCTTCCAGAAACAGAAATTGCTCTCTGTGCAATGTACAATTGGGGTTCACAGGCATCGACACAAATCGTGTCAACCCATACTTTCAGGTACAACACACACACCTGAGACCAATGGTAGCCATTTAGCCGGCACCCATGCCACTCCCCGGACACATACGGTGGTACAAAGGGCAAAGCACCAGAACGTGTCACTATATTGTGCGTGGTAACCACATAACTAACGAATGATTGCATACCTCCCAATAGAAGCTTGCTTAACGCCTACTGTATAATAAGCGCTTAAAGGTATTGACACCCACTGTGTCAACTATTAGTATATAGGCGCGACACGCACCTTTGAGATACCATACCCATTACTAAACCTGTGCTTATGCCACCCCCATCGGACTGACTTGTTGGGGAAAAGGGGAAGCACTCTTTGGAATATAACGCCATACTTACCCAATCTAGATATGATCACTATCACATACAGGGAATATGTATATCAGCCACAGAAGTGGTTAGTGTTATTCACCCAATTTTCAAACAGATGGATGAGCTCTTTGCGATAAAGACATCCACACGAGGCAATCCTAACTCACGCAATATGGTAATATGGAAGGCGGGTTACCAGATGGAGCATGAGTGCTCATTGGTACAACAATGGAGCACCGTCTATTTAAACCGACCTGTAACATCAATGCAGGTTGCCCTGAAGAAGAACTGCGAAGCGTACGCCGGCCTCCATAGCCGTGCGGACGCTCCCTTAGCCTCCTTATTCCTGTCCTATTTATTAGTCCTTTTAAGGACTCTAATGTTTAGCTTAAATTTATTTATGTCCGTCTGTCTACAGTGTTGATGCAGTATATGTATTAGAGCGCAGCCAGCTGCCCCCGTGAGAACCGTACCAAACCCACAGGGTTTAACCCGTATGGTCGGTGACAGCACAGAAGAGGCTCATATTGACTACTTGCCATCATATAATATGCATATGAATATCTGTATATATTAGGTGTTTCAGCGTGACACGAGCCATCTCGAACAGCCGGCTAGAGAACCTCCCACAACCCCGATGCAGAGTGCACGGTGTGGAGTTCCATACGGCATTTATTGAAATTTCCCCTATACCTGACCATCGCCAATACTGAGAACCTTATAACAATTGAAGTTACGTTGTGTATAGCTTATTAGCTGACTTTTCACACGGTAACAAGCGGCACACACCAGGCAATCTCTGCCCGCTGCCCAATTCCAACCGTTATATAGGACCTACCATTCCCAGTTTTCAGCAATAGAACGTAGCCAGCTACCCTCAGGAGGACCATACCAAAAACCTCAGGGTCTAACCCGTAAGGTCGGTCACAGCCATTTGGAGGATATAGCGGCACGCTCTTACTCACTACCTGCTATCTTACAACACCTTGATCAGCCGGCTAGAGAACCAACCGCAACTCTGTTGCGGATTATATATTGTAGAGTTCCATACGGTATTATTTGAAACCCAGTTGATACTTGGCGTTGGTTATACGAGGGACTTCATAGCAATTACAGTCACTCGATACACAGCCTACCAGCTAAATTTGTCTACACGTATTAGAGTAGCAGCACATATTAGGCAATTCTTGCCCGCTGCATGATCACTATTTAGTGTGTACCATCTCCAGTCTCTATCCTACCCTATGACTGGCTGGCAAGACTTGTGACTCACGCTGTACCTCAGACAGCGGCTCTTTTTACTTAATAAATATTGTGGCACAAAACCATAACAACTGGACACGACAACACTGTGACATAATAGATCTATTTACGGACAGGATTATATCCATTAACACAGTACGTCCCCCTGGTGTCAACAGGCGATTTAGCCGACACATAGGGAAGAGACGCCTCTAATTTATGACAAAAGGAAATTAAGTGCTAAGGGACGCCGCATGAGCCCAAGTTTTTAATTAGCACTATTTGTTCACTCGTCTTTGTTATTTGTTATATGTAGTCTGTCATATTTCGCAGCATCCTCTCTTTTATGTGATGAAATAATAAAAGTTATTTTTTAAGTCGTTCTTATTTACTGTGGTGCACCACTACCGTGACAAACTGCCCTTTTCTCCTTCAAGTTATCTCATTTTTTGTCCCAGTGGTAGCACACCCCCTAGAATTACATAAGAAATTCGTGTACAGAGCTAACGGGGGGTCTCTCTTCATCTCTTATTGTTGAAGAATTGAGATTACTGTCCTGTGCGATTCGACCCACCCACAATTTCTCCAAGGAGGGAGCAGGGCTAAAATGATGCGAATTGCCCCACCCAAATTGTGGTATTTAAATACCAACGCCGGCGAGATGCGTGGGTCTTGGGAGGTTTTGACAGAATGCGGGAGCCTTGCCCACCTTTTGGGGGGGTTCAGGAATGGGACTCAATTTTCGGGAGCCTCCCGGCCATTCTGTGAGTGCAAGCAACCCTGTTTAACACTGTTGAGGGCCCATATACAGGCCCCCTCCTCTATGGCAGCGCATGTGCAGGTCTCCAGGAACGTGGGGCATGTACTACATTTCTGAAAACTTCTCTATTGCACATGTGCAAGACACCAGCAAAATGACCGCCTAGCCATTATCCCAGTCATTTCTGCTGTTATGCCGTGCCAGGTACAGTAAGTATAATCATGGATGTAATACATGCACTGCACACCCTCACCCATTATAAATATGAAGTTGATGTGGACACCTCTGTAAACGCCTTTAAGAAATGTCCATTTGAGTCTACTATATAGAGCAGAAAACATATTAAACTTCTTCTAGTCGGAGTCTGCAATGTATTCTATTCATCAATATGTTCTGTTGCAAATTGCTCTTCCACAGTAGACTGTAAACTCTTGTTTGAATTTTGAGCCTCTGGGGATCCCTTAGTTTTGTGTCGGACATATATAGAGTCATTTCGTCTGACAGTAGTTGCTGTATGATGGATGTGCAACAATTAAAGCTCTTATGTAGTGCAGGGAAAATGGAAGTCGCTCAATGCAGAGACAGACAAGTTAGGTTAGGTGAGGGCTGCATAGGCATGAATGCATTTTAGAGCCTGTGAATTTTGTGATTGACTAATAAAGTTTTGTTGCTAGGTAGATGACCCAGGAGCCTTGGGTATTTGTTGTTTGATAGATTAGCCAATTAGGTAGCTAAGGGGCTGTAGTTTTTTCAGGGGTATATTAAGGGGAGTCATATGATGCTGTTGTATGTACAAGCCCTCCGTTGTAGACCCCTAGCTGTCCTGTTGGCCTCCTGCAAATTAAGTCTTCACCACTAACAGCAACGTTCAAAGGGGTAGATTAGTTCCACCTCAACCCCGGTGCCGCCTGGTCTTACGGATAACAAGTCTGCTACAGGAGGCAGGGATACCACAAGAGTACCTGGCTGAAGTACACACACCTACAGTACACAAAACAACTGCAACAATGCAGGAAGATGACACTGTAAAACCCAAATACTAGGTGTAACAATACACAAGATGGGACGGTGGGCAGGAATACCAAAAGATAAATAAATGCAATAAGATGGTACAGAAAGATATAAACAAATGCAAACCACCCCTGAATTATCTGGAAGATGGACCCCCCAGGGAGCACAGGAGTTGAGCAAGCTGAGAAGTTGAGGCAGGAACCTGGAGCAAGCAGACTGAGACACAGCACAAGGGAGGCCCACAGGATGCAGAATTCAGGAGTCTGGAACCGGGAACACTCCGTGGCAGCATACAATGCAGGCAGAACTATAACCGGTGTCTGTTCCGAGCAGACGCCGACCTCATATTCAAAAACTGCTGCCTTGCTGTAAGTGACATCAGCCGCCGCCCCAGTGAACTCCCTGGAACTGCCGGGCGGAAGTTCGGGACGTTGCCTAGTCCACCGTCAATCACGGGAAGGAAGTTCGGGACATTGCCCCGCAATGTCCCAGATGCCTCCCCACAGTGTGTGCCCAAACGCGCCGTCTGCCGCCAGCCCCTGTCCTCTCAGAACCCACAGATGAAGTGGATGTGTAGTGGGGCCATCTCTTTCTTGGGTGGATGTTTAGTAGGGCCATCTGTGTCTTGGATGGATATGTAGTGGGGCAATTTATGCCTTGAGTGGATGTTTAGTGGGGCCATCTCTATTCTCTCAGACCTGGGACCTAGCCAGGAAACCATAACAGACTAGTAACAGTGCCGCCATACCCCTTCTGTATGTGTTTCAATATTGGTGGAATTAGGAAAAAAAATCATATTGTGTAAGATGTATATGAAATTGACAGTATTCCATAGAAACCCCACACAAGGACCTAGGCAATGGACTTGTACAATGTAAATGATAAAAGGGAGCTTCGCTAGAGGCAGTGCTGCATGATCCAACACATTTCACTTTATTTCAATGTAAATAACCTCTTCAGGGGACATACTAGAAGATAACAGGACATATGGGTCTGTATGGGCTACATCAAACTTTAGTACATTTACCCCACAATGGCCCTGATTCTGGTTTTATTGGCCCCTGCAAATTCGCTGCGGGGACTGATGCGTATAGGCGAATATACACATGTGCAGACCTGATGTGCAAATGCCTTCGACGACTATCACAGGTGTTCGCACACAGCGGGGTGGGCAGGGCGCTGTCACATGGGGACGGCTAGTGTTTTCCTGGGCGTGCCCACAAGAAATGTTAGGTATCCCCATGAGAACGCTGGCGTGGCGAACCTACACGGGGCGTAAGGCTGATGTCACATGACGTCATCACCCGCCCCATTTTCGCCCATCTCCGGGCCAGATAAAAGTCAGTTGAGACTGACTTTTATCTGTGAGCGAGTGATAAATCATTCAATGTTCGGTGAATCATTTTTCGCCAATACGCTGGCACGCCAATGTATGTATAGGCATACACATTAATTTGCATGCCGGCGAGGACAGTCACATCAGGAGGGGGGTGGGTGGGCATCCAGTCACCCGATGAGTGGCGTTCACCAGCAGTGAATGTTCTCTGCTTAGCGATCCAACCTGAATCAGGCCTAATGTGCATGCAGGGCTGGCGCCACCACTAGGCAGCTCTAGGCATTTGCCGTCATGTGTATAAAGCTGGCTGCGGCCGGCGGGGTCCCTGTAGTGAATAGCAAATAACTAGCGCTATGCGCGCGGCGGCGCGGGAAGCGCTAGTTATTTGCTATTCACTACAGGGACCCCGCCGGCCGCAGCCAGCTTTATACACATGACGGCGCCGCAGGTACCCCTACGGCACGGACACCCCTGACCGCCCCAGCACTGCAGGGACGCCGAGGCAGCAATTTTTTTACACAGGTACCACCCCCCCCTCCCTCCCCCCGGCACCGGGGCGCCCCCACCCCAACTCGCCTGGGGGGCTCCGGTGCCTTGCACCGGCCCTGTGTGCATGACACGTACAGTGGGAGCTGGGGTGTGTGGCATGCATGTTAGGTGTGAAATGCATGCATGATGCAGCAGTAATGAGGTCACATGCAAACCTGCGTGATGACCTCATTTCTGTGACTGTCAGAACATACAGCGCATGTACTTACATATTTTATATCTGTATTTTGTAGGGAACACATCCGATCTCTGCACCGGTTGTTATATTGTCAGCGCGTCGTTACCTGTATATTTATCATGCTGCAGATAAATCCCGTTGTTATATTCCCCTGCTGTGCCTTATGGGATGCGACGCCGTTACCTGCTGCAAATACAGACTTTGGCAACGGTACCAATATTTAAAGGTTAAACGTTAAGAGAAACAACTGTAACATTATGAATCGGAGTTTGTGTCACCGAGGGTCAGCTGCCGCCTGATGACAAATACACCGATTGGTAAAGTGACTTCCGCAGCTCCTATAAACATATTATACTAGGCAGTGATGTAGTCTGGGAGGTCAATTGTTTTATCAATACTTACACTAGTCGCGCGGCTTATGTATCGCCTGCCCTTACAACAACTGCCGGCCTTAAATTACTGAAGCCATCAGACCAGCGCGAGAAAATATTATGGAGCGTTGCAAAACTTTATGGCAGCAATAAAACACCTCAGCAAACAGAAAATATCACTACTGAAATGTGCGACCATGTGGTTGTGAGTGTGTTATCCGTGCAAATGGAGTATGAAAGGTTTAGGGCTGTTTACTAATGTACAGAATGTAAAACTAGTGGCGTCTCTGTAATACTTACCACTCCGGGGTCACATGTAGGCAGCAGCGTTCCACAAATAGCCAGGATAGTGGTCCGGCGGCCATTTTGCACCTTTTCCTAGTGCATGCGCACTAGATACAAGCACAGTGCTAGGGTTGACAAGCTCCTAAGGAGCCAGGTGCACTAAGCTTCAAAAGTGATAAAATGGAGAGTGATAAAATACCAGCCAATCGGCTCCTGTCTGACATTTTTTCAAACACAGTCTGCGACATGTCAGACAGGAGCTGATTGGCTGGCTGTTTATCACTCTCTATTTTTTTACACCCCAAAACCAGTTTGATTTTGTGTGAGGTGTAAATGATTGCCGCTTTAAAAAAAAACCTGGAGATTTCTTACCAAATCTCTCACTTTCTGAATCTCTCATCCTATTAAATTTCACTGAAGGACTCAGACTCTAATGTGGGGTACACACTAGGACTATATGGCCCAAAACGAGCCAATTTAGAAACAATCTCAACCGATTGTATGTAAATTGGACATGTTTTGGGCCATTTCGCTATCCTTTTGATGCAATCCCGATGTGCGGCCCCGCGGGTCGGTCGGTCTTTTCTGAGATCCTTCCTGCTGCAGGTAGGATCTCAGAAACGACCATTGTAGTGGGTGGGGGTCGTGATCGGATCGCGATCACATCAGGGGCATTTTAGCGGCGGGTCGGCGGCTCCGTCATCTCGTGAGCGGGTCGTGCGTTCCTGTGACGATCTGCTCACGAGCACCATCGTCCTGGTGTGTACTTGGCATAAGAATCCGGTTTAAATAACTAATTGCATCTCACTTAAATGTATTATTATATATATATATATATATATATATATATATATATATATATATATATTTATTATATATTATATTATATATATAAGTAAATGTATAATTTTATCATTGTTGCTTGTTTGTAATTTAAGCGCCACTTGAAATTTTTGTGTTTTTTTGTCAAATAAAACTCACGTCGACCTCCTTATTATCGAGCTTCCCATTGTCGACCTAATGCTGGTGTCGACCTTTCAGCCCGGGCGGGGGAGCCGGCTGCTGTTTTTTGTAAACCTTAAAGACAAAAGGATCCCTATTGTACATTATTAGGCACACGCATCCTTCCCCATCTCTGATTGTGTTTTCGGAAGGGATCTGGATGCCTGTAAAAGCTGGCTCTGTGGGTTCTTTATAAGTGGAAGTTGGAATAGGAGTCTATTTAAGAACAACAGCCCCGGGCAATCCCTTTGGAAATGATCAGCCTGTCTGCCTTCACAAACAAAGGAGCATTGTTAGCAGCGTATGATTTAAATACTACTGTAAAATTCTGTATTGCAGCACTGACACTAGGAACTGCGCAGTGTATAACCTAGAAATATCTGACCGCAAGATAGGCGATGGGAGAGATTTATCCCTCCACATGTACAAAGAAACGATTCATGTAACACAAAGCTGAGGCTATGATACAGTATGCATACCGGCTTCATGTTCAATCTGTTTTATTTATATACTAGATGGGTGGGGCCAGCGAGTGACTGCATTCTCAGACCCCAACATTGCACTGTCCTAATGAGTGTCATCTACCGCAGGGCCGGATTAAGGGGGGGCACAGGGGGTCAGTACCCCTGGGCCCACCTCTATCTAGGGGACCCCTGTGGTTGGCATGTATTTTAAAATATATATATATATTTTTTTTAGCTAAAGGTTTCATGCATGGCAGTGCATGTCTAAAGTGACCCCAGCCCCCCGAAGGCTTAATCCGGCCCTGACCTACCATAGCTGAAATGTTTTTTATCGTTGTATTTGTCATTTCGTTTATAACTATTTGTATGCTGACAAGTGATATGCACAGGTAATTGTGTTTGATTTCCTCAGTGCTATTGTGTTATGTATAACATTGCATACCTCCCAACTGTCCTTATTACAGAAGGACAGCTCCGTTATTTGGAGATTATCCCGCTCTTCCTCCCATGGTTGCAATGTCCCGCAGGTGGGGGGGGGGATGTTAGTTGGGGGAGGATCACCACTGCTCTGCTCACACCTGTGAGAAGGAGCCTCCCAGGACCATCTTAAGTCCCCTGAAGGCCAGACATTAGCACAATCTTATTTCCATTACACAGCATGTAGTGCCCCTAATCCATATTTCTAAAAAAGTAGTGACCCTTATTCACGTTGCGACACACAGTAGTGCCCCTTATTCATTTTGCAACACACAGTAATGCCCCTTATTCATGTTATACAAATAAGGTAGATGGAAGTACATTTACTAAGGAGAAAGTCCTAACAGAACTTTCAAGACTGAAAGTGGGTAAATCAATGGGGCCAGACGGAATGCATCCAAGGATACTAAAAGAACTAAAAGATGTGTTGGTAGAGCCATTAACAGATTTATTGAACCAGTCACTAGATACAGGTGCAGTTCCAGAGGACTGGAAAAGAGCAAACGTAGTTCCACTGCACAAAAGTGGAAGCAAAGAAGAAGCAAGTAACAGAACAGTTAGCCTTACATCAGTAGTAGGGAAATTAATGGAAACACTATTAAAAGAAAGAATAGTGGAATATATTAAATTAAACAACTTACAGGATCCAAAACAGCATGGTTTTACTGCAGGGAGATCATGCCAAACAAATCTTATTGAATTTTTTGACTCCGTGACCAAAATACTAGATGAAGGGGGGGGGGGGGGGGCGTAGATGTGGCATATCTAGACTTTAGTAAGGCATTTGACACTGTCCCACATCGCAGGCTGCTAAATAAACTTGAAAGTGTGGGATTGGATTATAAAACAATTAAATGGATAAGAACCTGGTTGCAGGATAGGAAACAGACAGTTGTAGTAAATGGAGTGCATTCTGTGGAGGGACCGGTTACCAGTGGAGTACCCCAGGGATCTGTACTTGGACCAGTGCTCTTTAATATCTTTGTTAGTGACATTGCAAATGGTATTGAAGGGAAAGTATGCCTTTTTGCAGATGACACAAAGATATGCAACAGAGTAGACACACCAGGAGGGCTAAATCAAATGACTGATGATCTAGGTAAACTTGAGAATTGGTCAAGAGAATGGCAACTACAGTTTAATGCTAAAAAATGCAAAATTATGCACTTGGGACTCAAAAACCCAAAGGCTCAATATAGTATCAAGGGTACTATAATGGAAACTACTGAGGAGGAAAGAAATCTAGGAGTCACTATTTCAAGTGACTTAAAAGCAGGAAAGCAATGTAACAAAGCAATGAGGAAGGCAAGTCAGATGCTTGGTTGCATAGGGAGAGGAAACAGTAATAATGCCACTTTATAGGTCATTGGTGCGACCTCATCTGGAATACTGTGTCCAGTTCTGGAGACCATATGTTCAGAAGGA
Source organism: Crinia signifera (assembly GCF_055691185.1). Classification (NCBI taxonomy): domain Eukaryota; kingdom Metazoa; phylum Chordata; class Amphibia; order Anura; family Myobatrachidae; genus Crinia; species Crinia signifera. The sequence continues at coordinate 17,734,146 of NC_139221.1, read as the reverse complement.
TATAAATACATTAGAGACTGTACAAAGAAGGGCAACAAAAATGGTGCATGGCCTACATCACAAAACTTACCTGGAAAGACTAAAAGATCTTAACATGTATAGTTTGGAGCAGAGAAGGGAAAGGGGGGACATGATAGAAATATTCAAATATATCAAGGGTTTTAACATAGTACAGGAGGGAAATTTTCTTCAAAGGAAAAGAAGTAACAGAACATGAGGACATGCACCGAAACTGGAGGGAGGTAGATTCAGGGGAAATGTTAGAAAAAATTACTTCACAGAAAGGGTAGTGGCTAAGTGGAATAGCCTCCAATCAGAGGTGGTAGTGGCTAAGACAGTAGAACAATTTAAACATGCTTGGGATAGGTATATGAATATCCTTACAAATAAATAAGGATTAAAAAGGGTTGAGATTACCTGAAGGATAAAAAAGGGGCAGACTAGATGGGCCAAATGGTTCTTATCTGCCGTCAAACTCTATGTTTCTATGTTACACAGTAGTACCACTTATACATGTTATGCCACACAATAGTGTCCCTTATACACAATGCCCATAGTAGAGCCCTTCTCTACATAATATCCAATGTAGTGCCCCTTAAACACATCTCTGCTTCTGTAACTCCAGTAACTCACTGCCCATGTCCTTCCAGCAGCATCCCAGCATCTACGTGTCCCTCCAGCATACACAGAGCTTACACCTCTTAGTGGTTCTTCTTCACTTCAGCAGTGGAGACAACATGGCATCACATACACTGTACTGGAAATGGAACCGAGGAGGAGAAGAGCAGGGCTGCCGTCAAAAATTGTGGGGCCCCGGACTGACAAAATCACAGCCCCCCCCTACCATCATTCCCTGTGGCTGCAACGGTGGCAGCAGCTTCTCCAGCTCATCTTCACGAGTCCTCCGGCATCTGGCATGCTGGGCGCCCGCACTGTTAGCCACGCAATGACGTCACACCATGTGTGGCTTACAGTGCGGGCAGCCAGCATACTGCACTGCCTGTGTACTGTATGTCCCTGGGCAGCAGGAGGATCCAGCAGGGCCTAGGGACTGTCTATTTGCAGCGGTCTGTGGAGGACCTGCGGGCCGCTGCTCTGTAGTGGGGGAGGGCGGTTGAAGTGAATGGGGGTGCTGGCGGGCTGCTGCCCGGGCCCTACCCTCTGTCAGAGCGGCCAGGGCCAGGACAGTTGTACCCATAGCATCCCCCTGTCGGTGGCCCTGGAGACGAGAACCATCTGCCAGACACAGCATGTGTGAGTACCAGTTGGAGGAGAACCATGGAGCCACCCTTACATGAGTGAGGAGAAGGTGCTTCTTGGTGGCACTAGAGATGTCTGCGTCATCTATTGACAGCATTCTGTTGGGATTACTGTGCACATGGTTGGGCTGGCCCATAGGGGTAGAGTGTGTGGTCACAGGCCACTGCACCTCAACCTGGGAAGTGTGGATGCTGTTTGCACCCCATTACTAGGAATGGCGAGTGTGTTGGTACTTCCGTATCTATACAGATGGAGCCGGCTCCATCTTTGCAGTGGATGGCGATTCTACCGGACGGCTATCGTCAGGGGTGCGCACGCACGAGATGCTGGCGTGCAACATGGCAATGGAGCTTGGCGGGGGTCCCCTCTGCCTCCCCCGCCGTCACCACCGGTCCCCCTTGCTGCCCTGACCCCCCCTCCCCCGAACTGGGCAGCATCTCCCTGAAGCGGAGACGGGCAGGGAGATGCTGCCCAGCCGCCGTGATACTGGCATGCGCGTCCCAGTGTCTATCGCCGGCGCACGCCAGGGAAGAGTCTCTGGCGAGCACCGGGCAAAGATAAAGCTGACTCCATCTGTATATTTGTGTTGATTTTAATTCACCTCAGTGAAATGGGGTACCTTGGCGATGGGCTGCAAGCGTTAATGCATTGATCCATTCATGAATGTTAAGGTGAGTTAGTTTGTTGTAGTGAGTGCTGGGCCCGCTGTATTTGTATTCACTAGAGTGTGTGGTCACAGGCCACTGCACCCCAACCTGGGAAGTGTGAATGCTGTTTGCACCCCTTTCGTAGGAATGGCGAGTGTGTTGATACTTCTGTATATATCTATCTATCTATCTATCTATCTATCTATGTATCTATCTATCTATCTATCTATCTATCTATCTATCTATCTATCTATCTATCTATCTATACTGTATATAAACATATTTATCAAGAGGCCCGGCTATTAGAGAGGGCATAGGCCCTATCCAATCATTATGCAAACTGATTTTGTTGCTGGGCACACCCCCTCTGAAGACTAGCCACACACCCAAATATGGGACTCCACTGCATTCCCCGGTGGGCACTTCATGCCCCAGTCCACACTGACTGTGCAGGACCATGGCAGTGGAACTAGTTTTGGATGAGATATGTTCAAACTGAAATTTTATTTGCCTTCCTAATCAGCCATTAATTACCCTTCACAGAAACAACATAACAGTGATTGCATATTAGACCATAGGCCTAGATGAAGTTTAGTTACTACAAAGCAGATCCATCAATGGAATGCGAGGTAGAACATAAACCAATACTATTCCAGCAAAAATAATCCGGCAAAGAAAGACTGTTCTGTATTCTATCCCCGTCCAAAGCACAGTTCTATTGATCTTACAAAAACAGAAGTGGTACTGTGCTTAGTGAGATTTATTTGCTATATTACGTAGTCTGCACAGGTGACGGCAAGTTTTCACGCTCAATATTATTTTTGTACACTTTGTACCTAGATGTGTCTTTGCCTCTAAAAGTATTTTATTGTCTCAATTTGTGAAGTGTATCTACTTTGTTACGGTAACAATTTAGCAAATAAATTCTGCTCAATTTTAACAAATCTGACTCAGCAACGTCTCAGCCGAAATCTCTTTCTAATACATTTTTCATTACACGCACACCGTATTAGGCGCGCCGCATCGATTTTCATTATGACGCCGCCGCAAGCTTGGGTTTTGCAAAACCACCATATTTTCAGCAATTTTTACTGGCAGTCTGCAAATTGTGACATTTACTGCAGCCGATACCACTGTATAAATGCTGAGCAATGAACTGTCTATTATGGCAGCTGTTGCCAGGCAGGGGCATCCTAAGAGAGGAGGAGGAGGCCCGTATGCAGCCTCCTCCGGCCAGGCCCCCCTCCCCCTCTGCCCGGAGAAGCACCTGGAGCAGTAGGGTCTAAGCACTAGAGCGTTCATACCCCACCGCCCATCACAAACCTCCGGAAAAATGGCGTCGTCTACATTTTTACATCGATTTGCACAGCGCTGCTGATGCTGTCGGAAGCTGTGTTGTGCTCTCGTGCTTAGACTCCACTGCGCATGCTCTGATCCCCAGGAAAAAAAAAGTCTGCCACACCTTTTTTCTGACGATTTTGACATTTAGGGGTTTCTTGTTGTTACCAGGAGTTACTTGCTCAGTGCCAGAAGTTACTTGCTGCTTCCCAGTGGATACATGTTAGTTTGCAGGGATTACATGCTGGTTGCCAAGAATTTCATGCTCATTGTCTGGGGTTTCTTGCTCATTGCCATGAATTACATGCTCATTGGCAAGGGTTACATGCTTTTTTCCAGGGGTTTCAGGTTTGTTCCCAGGGGTTACATGCTCATTACCAGGGGTTACATGCTCTTTGCCAGGGGTTTGCATGCTCATTGTCAGGTGTTACATTCTTGTTACCGGGGATTTCATTCTCATTGCCAGATGTTACATGTTTGTTGCCAGAAGTTACATGCTTGTTGTCAGAGGTTTCCATGTTCGCTGCCAGGGAGTTACTTGCTTGTTGCTGGGGGTTTAAATGCTCATTGCCAAGGGGTTGCTCTCCGCCACCAATGATTGGGCTGCAGTGTTGTAGTTACACCACTGGACATTCCAGATCAATATCCAGTAGCACTTTTTACAAATGGATGGCAGACCCCCCCCCCCCCCCCCATTTCTTTATGAATAAAATTATCGATCTGTGCTTCTGGTCAATAAAAACTAGGACACTGGATAAAGCAAATTCTGGTGATGTATGGGAGCAAATGGCAATCAGCCAGTTGCTTCCAAAGTCCGAAAAATGGGCAACACTGGTCATTCCAAAAAACTGCTTAAATCAAAAGGATTTAACCAATTTGCCTAGTTCAGCTGCTGCACAAGAGGGAAAGCAAGTGATGTCAGAATGCCTTTCAGCGTAGGTTTCTATAGTGTTCATTTGTTTCTGTGATTTGCATAGTCACCCCCTTCCAGTGGTCAGCGCAGATCGATCTCTGTAGTATGTCCCTCTAATGGTGTGTACACACGGGTGCAATTTCAGCACATATCGCTGGGAATATGGTCGCTGAGCGGCCATATTGCCAGTGATTTGTGTGTGCTGTCGACGATGAATCGCCGGGTGCGCGCTCCCGTGTGCAGCCCCTGATGGTCGCTGGTCGTAGGAGCTTGCTCCTGCGATCAGCTATTTCCCTGCCTCTTCCCCCGGCAGAGTCTCCTGATTATCAGCGACCATCTCTGGTCGCTGATGAACAGGAGAGACACTCAGCAATATATTGCTGAGCAATATATCTCCCCCGTGTGTACGGGGCTTTAGACCTCTGTAGCTGTAGCTGTAATCAGCCATTTTCCATTCACCACATGGATTCAGGCAGGCATATCTCACATGGTCACTCGATGGTGAAAGCTGTGTCACCATGAAGCTAATGAGACAGTTATGTATGCCAGCTGTATTAGTTAGACTGTAGCATGTCCTTTGTACTTGTAATGCCATGTCTGTATGCACAATGTTATGTGTATTGCATATGTTTGCCTTGCAATTTACTATGTGCATACTGTAATTGCATGTTTATGTTTTATATACAGTTTTAACATTTCACAATACTGCCATTTCTAATCAATTATCGCATACATTTGTGATCCCTTTACTGACATCGTATCAGGATCGATTATTGGATAGTAAAGGTGGTTATGCTGTAGGCTATGCGGATTACGGGAGGCTGAAATGTTTCCAATTTGTTCTGTTTTTTTTTTTTTTTAAAGAGCTATTTGTCAATAAAATTGTAAAAAAAAAGGAGAGGCTGAACACAGCATGCTCCACCCAGGGGGGCTTGACAAAGGGGGGCTCGGGGTACAGTATGCCCTGTGCACCCTACCCCCTTAATCTGGCTATGCCCCTTCCTTCACATATGTACAGTATCAAATACTAAGTAGCCAGTGAACTGTACATTTGCTGTTCTTAATTGTATGTTTGTGTTGTTCTTTAAACTAATAAAGATAATTTGCACAAATGTTCCCGGTGACTTCACCACGACTTACTGGGCGTGCCGGCCGGAGCAAGACTATGGAGAGGTAAGTATAATTATACGAGTGCAGGGTGTGATGTGTGGTCACCATTGAAGATACGCTAATGATCATTTTCAAGTTCAGATCTTCTTATAAAAATCCTACATGTAGAATCCTGCTATTTGCTAATGTGGAAAGGTGGAGTAATGCCAGACCATGGGCTGTTTAGAAAAGTAAAATATACACATTTGCTTTTCGTTCACTTTTTTGTATATTCAATAAAAAAAACTGTTTTTGGGTGGGCGATTTTAGGTACACTGTATTTGCCATATAAGGGTGTTCCTGTGAAAGTTCAGGGTCTCCTGAAAAAACTAAAACCTTATTGATGGGGTTGCAGCATAAACAAATGGAATGTAAGCGGTATAAAAAGTGGCAAAACAGAAGCAGCGAAGGGGGCGGGATGCACTAATCACGTGGGCACATTACGTGGGCATCGCATTAATACTAATCACTTATACAGATGGGGCGCCTCTCAAGTGCTGGGAATTGCCAGATTCCCTGCACTGGCAAGAGCTGGCGGAGAGTCGCTACATCTGACGGGGACGCGTGAGCATCTCGCACACTTGCACGTCCCCGTCACTCAACGGGACAGGTTTAGGGGGGGGTGGAGGGCTGCAGGCAGCAATGGAGAAGTGTCGGTGGGCTCAGATGGAACAGGGCACGTGAGCGTCTCGCGTGCACCCCCTTCCATCTGATGGCAGGTCCTGGCGGTTGGTGATAGAATCGGCAGGCACCACAATAATCAGAAGTGCTCCATCTGTACACTAACACAGTGGTTCTCAACCGCTGTCCTCAGGACCCCCCAACAATTCATGTTTCCCTGGTCTCCACACAGACTCATAAGTGAAATAATTAGCTCCAACTGTGATTGTGATGTGTCAGTGAATAATGAGTGCACCTGTGCACCTAACAGGTGATCTTTAAAACATGAACTGTTGGGGGTCCTTGAGGACCGAGGTTGAGGAACCAGTGCACTAACATATGCAATTAGTACCGCAGAGGACATCTCTTCAAATAAGAACTGTCCATTGCGGTGATCGCCAATTACTGGACTTCCGGGTCTGCGACCTGGGAGTCCCTCTGTACATGCACAGAGTGACAACAATGGCTGCAGATTATGCAGGAAGGGATCTGTAATGCATACCTCCCAACTGTCCCATTTTTTGGGACATGGGGCAGTTGGGAGTCATCGTCCCCCTGTCACCCGTGAATAGACGTTGTGCACATGCACTCAGCATCTATTCCTGCAGCCAGAGAGGGCTGGGGGCATAGCCAGCAGCCAGGGGCGGATCTAGGGTTACCACCTTTCCCCTTTAATTCCAGACACATATTAATTACACAGGTTCTGTGGCTGGCTGACTTCAAGACTCTATTTCACCTGGTTTTAAACTTCCACAAAACCTGTGTAATTAATATGTGTCCGGAATTCAAGGGGAAAAAGTGGTAACCCTAGGCGGATCGGTGAAGTGATCCAGCCCTGCTATAAGGACCAGCCGGGACTAGTGACCTGGGGGGTTTGCTATGCTAGTGAGTGACCAGCCGGGACTAGTGACCGGAGGGGGGTGCTAGTGGGTGACCAGTCTGGACGAGTGACCGGGGGGGGGGATGCTAGTGGTGAGTGAACAGTCGGGACTACCGAATGGGGGGGTGTTTGCTAGCGAGCTGCTTACCCTGCTAGACAGCACCATATGCTGAAGCTAGGGATGTCCGGTGACGTCATCCGGCCATCGTCAAACTGGTCAAAGCCACGGCCGGCCGCAGCCATATTTGGTGTGGGCAGGACAGCCCATCCATGGGGGGTATAGCAGACAAATGTGGTCCGGCCCACCGGGAAATCGCCTGGTTTCCCGGCAGCCCAATCCGCCCCTGCCAGCAGCTCATGGAGCTGCTGAGTATGCCCCGACAGCCGCAAAAACAGGGGAGTGGCCTCGCGGCAGCGTCGCAGGTACAGCCCAAAAAATTTTGAGGGGAGCCTGCGGCACACAAATTGTCCCTCCGACCTGCAGTAAAATGTTGGGAGGTATGGTAATGAATCCTCCATCCAGCGCTGCAGAGGGAAGCACATGGAAAAATCATTTGATGTTTAGCGCTTTGCGAATGTCTGTGCCGCAAACTGCAGGCCTGCACAGGGGCGGATGTCACCCTGGCTGAGCTGATTGCAAAGCTTTCCAATTTAGCAGAGCAACTATCAGTTCTGATCTTATTAATGTTTTGCTCCCATTTGTAAAGCACCGCGGAATAATAAGAAACTGTAAATAAATAAAAAAATAAATATGCTGGCGCTGTATAAATATCGGTTAATAAATAAGAGCAGCTTCCCATATATCTTGTATATAGAATCCTACTAGACCTCCATGTTCTGCACAGTCAGAGAGGGATGCATATGGTTAAATCTTTTGAGATTAAATTGATGTGTGTCCATCTGCTCCCATTCCTTTTTAATGAGCTCTTTAATAGCCTGATGTACAAGAAACACATGCACTTACTTTGATGAGCCACAAAAAGGGAATCTTGGTTGTATATTTACTAAACATCGGTTTTCCCAAGCCACCAGTTCCTGGCGTCTCTCTGCACTGGATATAAAAGCGGTATTGCGCACAACACAAAGGGGAAATCGCAATTTGTGCATAATAAGCCTGTTTTACTATTGGCTTTTATAAAACCCGGCACTGAAAAACAACGAAAATCTGCATTTAAAAAAACAATGATAAATATACCAACGAGAAGTGAAGACAGGGGTGGAATCATCTCTCCCCATCGTCTTCATCGGACTCTACGAAGAACAAGATACTGGCAAGTAAAACAGAGTAGCTATTTCTGTGGGGCTCACTAATTCCTACAATAAGACCTGTGAAGCGAAAATACTTTTATTTCATTATATGTGGAACGTACTGAAAGTTTAAAAAAAAAAAGTTTAAAACCCTGTAAGATATTTACATGTTAGAATATTGGAGCTGATTTAGGTTTGGATCGCATAAGTGATCCAACCTGCAGTTCCATCGCCGGTGCGGTTCTGCGAGTGAGCAAATGCGCAGGATGGGTCTGCGCAGGACTGATAACTATCTGCCTCATCACAAGTAAGGGAAATATTTTACTAAGATGGGAATTCTATTTCACATGGGATGTTGCTATGGGAAACCAATCAGAATCTACTTTCTAGATCACCTCGCAGTTACAGAGGTGCATTCATTACTGACTGACACATTTAAAAGATCCACAGATGGAGCTAATTACTTCACTTGTGATTCTGTGAGGAGACCTGGAAAATGTTACCTGTTGGTAGCTCTCGAGGACTGAAGTTGGCTATCTATGTTCTAGAAGATAATAGTATCTGATTGGTTAATTTTTCCCCTAGGACAGAGGTTCCCAAACTCAAGGCACCCCAACATCCAGGTATTAAGTATATCCATGCTTGATCACAGGCAGGGCCGGTGTAAGGCTTCACAGCACCCTAGGCAAAACTTCAACTTACTGCAAACCCCCCCCCCTCCCCGCCTTTCCCTCATATTGCCACCAATACAAACTTTCCAACCCCTTAAGGCATACTTGACAAAAATTCGGTAATGGCAGGGAGGGTGGTCCTCCCAGCCCCACCTCAAGAAGGTAAGTTCCCTGCTTTCCCTGGAGGCCCCCTTTGCCACCCACAACATAGTACAAGGAGGAGGGGGCAGCAAAGTAGGGAACAATGCCTCAAGGGAAAGTATGGAGGTTCTTAATGCCACCTGCATTAAGTACAATAGACATCCTTAATTTTTGATAGGCAGACTTGGTGGCGCCCCCCCAGAGCCTTGCGCCCTAGGCAGCTGCCTAAAGCTGCCTAATGGTAGAGCCGGCCCTGATCACAGGTGACTTAATTAGTAACTCAGTCAGGCTGATGTAACCATCTGTGCTGAGCCATGAATATACCTAAAACCTGGACCGTTGGGGTGCCTTGAGGACCGCGTTTTGCCCGCCCATTTACTTTCCAATGTACATACATATGTAAGTGACTTGAGAGTCGGCGACCACCAGAAGATGTGGGAAGTTCCCCCTGGCCTGCGAATGGATGTTACTGTGCAATATCCATTCACAAGCCCTGGCGAGCCAGCCAACCATTTGCAAGGTGGGGTTTGGTGGACTCGCAAGTAGGGTTACCACCTTTCCCCTTTAATTCCGGACACATATTAATTACACAGGTTCTGTGGAAGTTTAAAACCAGGTGATATGGAGTCTTAAAGTCAGCCAGCCACAGAACCTGTGTAATTAATATGTGTCCGGAATTAAAGGGGAAAGGCGGTAACCCTACTCGCAAGGCTGCGAATGCGTAGCCTTGCGAATCAACCAGAATAACCCCCTAGATGCAATGGCCAGTATGTGCACCTATACGCACACAGGTCGCTCCACAGAACACATCAGGTGGAAGCATCATGTAAATAGGCTGAGCCATTACAGGAGGTTTTGCTACACTGTCATGTCATGATTTATGCACTTGCCATTTAATGACATTATCGTTTATTTTAAATCGCACATTTCTTAGCAGTCATTCCATTGGCCTTCATTCACATCCTCCTTTATTAAAAGCACACACATACTGTCATACCCAGGATTCAAACCAATGACTTTACATATTGTAGTGAGACACCTTTCTCATGCAGATATTTGCCACATGTGGGAAGTATTTGAATATTTTGAATCTGTGCCTTAGGAAGAGTGTGTGACTGGAGGTGCTTAGGTACGCCCCCTGGCTTGCGGTGAGGTGTGCGGAAGGAGGTTGGATGTCTGTACCAGGTCAATCTTTTCCTCCGGTGGGGGGTGGGGGGGAGCCATTAATACACCCAAATACAAGAAAATGTTGAATAATGTAATGTAGTGTTCAGGAATACAGATAATAAATTCTCTCTTGTTGCCAATTCAGTAATTCGTGAACTATTCTGGTTTGTGTCTGATTTGATTTATTCCTGGACTCGGTCTGTCTGACTCCTGTCTCAGGCAGAACCCCAGGACTGCCGCGTTCTAGCGCTACTGCACCGGCCCCGTCAGATTACAATGGGGAGTGCTATCTGCTGTCAGTGCCATGCTGCATTTATCAGTCTTGTGTATGCAGAACGATCATCCCGATCTCCCCCGATACTCACCGAGCAGCTGCCGTGTCAGCAGATTTGTCATCTGTAGCAGCCTATGAATACATTGCAATCACAGTTGTTCTGCATCACACGCGCTATAGAAAATAAGGCTTGTAGCAAAATCCCACAGCATAGAATGGACCTTATTCTGGTTGACTCGTAAGGCTGTGAATTTTGCAGCCCTGCAAGTCCACCAAACGCCGCCCGCATTGCCGCCCACCCTGCTTGCATGCCGCGATGAGGCATATGAGTGGATGTTGTGCATAAACCTTTATTTGCAACTTGCATGCGGGCAGGGCCGGCGCCACCACTAGGCAAATCTAGGCATTTGCCTAGGGCGCCGGCCACTGGAGGGCGGAATTTTGCCCCCCCGTGCCGCGGGGGTACCTGTCCTGCGGCGCTGTGTATTTAAAGCTGGCGGCGGAGGCAGCGGGGGGTCCCTGCAGTCAATAAGAAATAACGAGCGCTATCCGCCGGGCTATGCGGAAGAGCTTCTGTTGTGAAAACACTGTCCGCACGCTGATTGGCTGAGATTCAGCCAATCAGCGTGCGCCGTGCGGCCAGTGTTTTCACAACAGAAGCGCTTCCGCATAGCCCGGCGGATAGCGCTCGTTGACTGCAGGGACCCCTCGCTGCCTCCGCCGCCAGCTTTAAATACACAGCGCCGCAGGACAGGTACCCCCCCCTCCCCCGGCACTGGGGCGCCCCCACCCCGACTCGCTTGGGGCGCTCCGGTGCCTTGCACCGGCCCTGCATGCGGGGAGGAAATCATTCGATGGTCGGTGAATATCAAATGATTTCTACAGCACTCGCAGGCCTAAAACACCTCTGTGGTGTCTTAGGTCTGCAGGCGCCCTGTGCGGAAAGCGGGTGGGCAGCTGACACTCCGCTGATGTCAGCTACCTGCCCCCGCACCCGCGTTGCCAAATTTCCATGGGGACTCCCAGAGTTTTCATGGGAATAACTCATGACTGCTCGCCACCGCCTCCCCCCCCGCCATACTCGCCGCCCCCCCCCCCCCACGCCGCCGCAGTGCTGTGTGCGAGTGGTCGGCGAATAATCAATTCACCGTGGCCGCGCACGCCATCACTCCTCTGCGCGAACAAGAGAGTCCCACTAAAGGGGTCCAATCACAGGTCAATGGTCAGGTCCATTGAATCCTTTGTTAGTTGTGTAGCGCAGTGTTGGCTGGTCACGGCCACCCCCTCTTTGTCATCTTTGGCAGTCAGAATTCTGGCGCTGGCATCCTCATTGCTTTTGGGATTCCATAGTCGGTCTGGCTGTAGTTGGATGCTGGCCTTGGTAGGTCAGGCAGGCAGGTAGGCATTAATCTAGTGCCCCCGTTCTCACCCAGCAGCAAGCAGCAACCCACACCTGGGAACCCCCCGAAGGTTACCTCTGTGCTGCTGCCCTGAGTATGCCCAGTGACTGGGTGCAGGGAGGAGCCATGGGCTTCTGTGCGGAGACACGCAGCTGTGGTGGCTCCTCTGCGCCTCCTGTACGCGGCACCGACAGGCTGTCCACTATTCACAGCGGACATAGCGCACAGTCTGTCAATTTCACCCCCCCCCCACACTCCAGCTCCAGTACCCCGTGACCCTCTAGCTCACCCTAGTTACAGCCGTGATGCATCCCAAATCATGGTAGTACTTACACCCGCATTCTATCATTGTCTCCAAGGTCTCTATTGTCTTAATGACTGGGGCGGTGGTAACAGGGACATGGTATTAGTGCAGACTAAAGCCCTGTACAGCACTGGCTTTCCCTTCAGGAAATAGTGCCACGCAGGAACGCACATCGCTATCGCTGGAGGGCGTACACACGGTGCGATCAGTGCTCCATTTCTAAGCAATGTAGTTAGATCGCTTGGAAAAAGGGCAGACATTGCCCCGTGTGTACGCCCCTTTACATTATTATTAAGCAATTTTAGTAGATAACAATCTATCGCTGCTACGGGATTTTCCTAAACAGGTGACATCACCGTAGATCTAAGGATAAACAGTCCTGTATTTTCTGCAAACATTAGTGACAGTGTTAGCTACTGTATAAGTAATTATCAGGTGTTTATACCTAGACTCCCAAACAGGTGGAACATCACCAAACATGAGACAGTATCATTACGTACACAGATGCCAATTATCAAGCTCGATAAATAAAAGATGTCAAAATAAAAATCAGTATATAATATCAAATGATATTGTCGGCATCTGTAGTAGTAGTAGTGCCAGCTCCAATGAGCCACTTCCCTGGCCTGTGGCGAAGACCACATGTACCCTTACCGCAGCAGGGCAGGGATGGAAGGATGGGAAACGGTCATCTGTCAGACCAGACTTAGGTCGACAGTCATTAGGTCGACCCCGGAAGGTCGACTGGCCCCAAGGTCGACAGGGTTTAAGGTCGACATGGGACAAGATCGACATGACTTAAGGTCAACATGGGTTTAGGTCGACAGTCATTAGGTCGACATGAGTTTTTCACTGTTTTTTGAGCCGACATGTGCCGACAGGCGGTATTTCATGCCCTACCATCCACTAGGGCGTGGTGGGAGAATAAAATAGTGTGCCAAGCGTAGCGAGGCACCGTGCCCGACGCATTGTGAGCGAAGCGAGCGATGCGAGGGGCTGCGGTTCAACTCCAACTGTGTCCATGTCGACTGTGTCGACATTCGGGTAAAAAATCTGTGAAAAACTCATGTCAACCTAATGGCTGTCGACCTAAACCCATGTCGACCTTGGCCCATGTCCTAATGACTGTAGACCTAAGTGTGGTCTGACAGATGTACCGATTCCCTCACGATATCCCCCTTGGCATTATGGGAAGGTTTATCACGTTATGAATAGTCCGATAAATAATGTTAAAATATTGCACTCGATTCACATTTTCTATAGCAATTTCTAAATAAAATCTGTCTACAAATGTTATTCATTTGAACGATAATTTATGATAATGTGTTGGATATTCTCATGTTCAATACATAATATTTACAGTGACAGGAACACGTTTGTAAATCTGTCATTATCCCCACAGGGCTTTTATCTTAGATGATGCTGTATATGAGATGACGGTATTCAAACAGCAATCATCTCATTTCTAGTTCTCTGTAACTCATCCTTTATAATGTGCTTTAATCTTTGTCTCATTTATAGGACTCTGTGTATGAAATTCACAAGCTTCGTTTTATATGGAGTTTGAGTAACAGTAAACTATCAACAGTAAACTATATTTCCTTTAACCCTTTATGTGCCAACGGTGCTGTGCGAGATCCTCAAAATATCCGCTAAAAATGCCAGCGCCTATTGTGAGCAATATTTATCTAACCTTTAATTCATTGCCCTGGCTGTATATGTATTTATTAATACTAAAAGAGCAGTCGCTGTGAGCGGCGCTGGCATTTTGGATTTGGACACCAGACCTCTTATACTGCACATTCATGCACGCAACTTTATGGATATTTGACTTTCACTTACTTTATGCTTTCTTATTTTACAAATGTCTTAGCAGTCTTACCCAGGACCTCTCACATTCATCGCTGTGATTCCAACTCATGACCTATTGGAATGCAGTCAGGCACCTTACTCGTGGAGCTATTTTCTGCTGCGTGAGTATGTGAATTTTAACTTTGTGAAGTTAGATGTAATTCTCATTATAAACCCATTGAAGCTGATCAGATATATGTAGTGTGAATCAGCACGCTAGGACAGTGTTTTGCAATGTGTGCATCAAATAAATGATAATGCACTAAAGGAGATTAGGGATGGAAGAGGAGAGCCACGGGGAGAGAGGATGGAAGAGGAGAGCCACGGGGAGAGAGGATGGAAGAGGAGAGCCACGGGGAGAGAAAGGATGGAAGGGGAAAGCCTGGGGGAGAAAGAAGATGGAAGGGGAGAGTCAGGGGGAGAAAGAGGATGGAAGGGGAGAGCCAGGGGTAGAATGAGGATGGAAGGGGAGAGCCAGGGGGAGAATGAGGATAGAAGGGCAGAGCCACGGGGAGAGAGAGGATGGAAGGGCAGAGCCACGGGGAGAGAGAGGATGGAAGGGGAAAGCCAGGGGGAGAAAGAAGATGGAAGGGGAGAGTCAGGGGGAGAAAGAGGATGGAAGAGGAGAGCCACGGGGAGAAAGAGGATGGAAGAGGAGAGCTGCAGGGAGAGAGAGGATGGAAGGGGATAGCCAGGGAAGAAAGAGGATGGAAGGGGAGAGCCAGGGGAAGAAAGAAATAGAAGGGGAGAGTCAGGGGGAGAAAGAGGATGGAAGGGGAGAGCCAAGGAAGAAAGAGGATGGAAGGGGAGAGCCAAGGAAGAAAGAGGATGGAAGGGGAGAAAGAGGATGGAAGGGGAGAGCCAAGGAAGAAAGAGGTTGGAAGGGGAGAGCCAAGGAAGAAAGAGGATGGAAGGGGAGAGCCAAGGAAGAAAGAGGATGGAAGGGGAGAGCCAAGGAAGAAAGAAGAAGGAAGGGGAGAGCCAAGGAAGAAAGAGGATGGAAGGGGAGAGCCAGGGGGAGAAAGAAATAGAATAGGAGAGCCAGGGGGAGATTGAGGATGGAAGGGGAGAGCCAGGGGAAGAAAGAGGATGGAAGAGGAGAGCCGCAGGGAGAGAGAGGATGGAAGGGGATAGCCAGGGGGAGAAAGAGGATGGAAGAGGAGAGCCAGGGGGAGAAAGAAATAGAAGGGGAGAGTCAATGGGAGAAAGAGGATGGAAGGGGAGAGCCAAGGAAGAAATAGGATGGAAGGGGAGAGCCAAGGAAGAAAGAGGGTGGAAGGGGAGAGCCAGGGGGAGAAAGAGGATGAAAGGGGAGAAAGAGGATGGAAGGGGAGAAAGAGGATGGAAGGGGAGAGCCACCGTGAGAGAGGAAGGAAGCGGAGAGCCAGGGGGAGAAAGAAATAGGAGAGAGCCAAGGAAGAAAGAGGATGGAAGGGGAGAGCCAAGGAAGAAAGAGGATGTAAGGGGAGAGCCAGGGGGAGAAAGAAATAGAAGGGGAGAGCCAAGGAAGAAAGAGGATGGAAGGGGAGATCCAAGGAAGAAAGAGGATGGAAGGGGAGAGCTAGGGGGAGAAAGAAATAGAAGGGGAGAGCCAGGGGGAGATAGAGGATGGAAGGGGAGAAAGAGGATGGAAGGGGAGAAAGAGGATGGAAGGGGAGAGCCACGGGGAGAGAGAATGGAAGCGGAGAGCCAGGGGGAGAAAGAAATAGAAGGGGAGCCAAGGGGAGAAAGAGGATGGAAGGGGAGAGCCAAGGAAGAAAGAGGATGGAAGGGGAGAGCCAGGGGGGAGAAAGAAATAGAAGGGGAGAGCCAGGGGGAGAAAGAGGATGGAAGGGGAGAAAGAGGATGGAAGGGGAGAAAGAGGATGGAAGGGGAGAGCCACGGGGAGAGAGGATGGAAGTGGAGAGCCAGGGGGAGAAAGAAATAGAAGGGGAGAGCCAGGGGGAGAAAGAGGATGGAAGGGGAGAAAGAGGATGGAAGGGGAGAAAGAGGATGAAAGGGGAGAAAGAGGATGGAAGGGGAGAGCCACGGGGAGAGAGGATGGAAGTGGAGAGCCAGGGGGAGAAAGAAATAGAAGGGGAGCCAAGGGGAGAAAGAGGATGGAAGGGGAGAAAGAGGATGGAAGGGGAGAGCCAAGGGGAGAAAGAGGATGGAAGGGGAGAGCCAAGGAAGAAAGATAATGGAAGGGGAGAGCCAAGGAAGAAAGAGGATGGAAGGGGAGAGCCAGGGGGAGAAAGAAATAGAAGGGGAGAGCCAGGGGGAGAAAGAGGATGGAAGGGGAGAAAGAGGATGGAAGGGGAAAGCCACGGGGAGAGAGGATGGAAGCGGAGAGCCAGGGGGAGAGAAAGAAATAGAAGGGGAGCCAAGGGGAGAAAGAGGATGGAAGGGGAGAAATAGGATGGAAGGGGAGAGCCAAGGAAGAAAGAGGATGGAAGGGGAGAGCCAGGGGGAGAAAGAAATAGAAGGGGAGAGCCAGGGGGAGAAAGAGGATGGAAGGGGAGAAAGAGGATGGAAGGGGAGAAATAGGATGGAAGGGGAGAGACACGGGGAGAGAGGATGGAAGCGGAGAGCCAGGGGGAGAAAGAAATAGAAGGGGAGCCAAGGGGGGAAAGAGGATGGAAGGGGAGAAAGAGGATGGAAGGGGAGAGCCAAGGAAGGAAGAGGATGGAAGGGGAGAGCCAAGGAAGAAAGGGGATGGAAGGGGAGAGCCAGGGGGAGAAAGAAAAAGAAGGAGAGAGCCAGGGGGAGAAAGAGGATGGAAGGGGAGAAAGAGGATGGAAGGGGAGAAAGAGGATGGAAGGGGAGAGCCAAGGGGAGAAAGAGGATGGAAGGGGAGAGCTAGGGGGGAAAAAGAGGGAACCAGAAGCTGCCAGGGATCAAAGAGGGAAGCTACAAGTGTGCAACAGGTGCCACCTTTCCCAGCAGGGGATCTTTTAGCGATCTGTGTGGTGGCACGTCGCACCAACCAAAATACAACCAAAATACAGGTCTGAATTTGGGTGCTGTCCAATGTTTTTTGTACTGCGCATGTGCAGTGTCAGGTTGTGTGCGCCGTCAGCATATTTTTCTACGTACAAGGCGCTCGCAACCTGATTGACAGGGGGTGGGCGTTTGGGTTTGGGGATCCAGCATTTCATATGGGCGTGCAGACAAAAAAAATATTTTTTTTTCTGCTAGGGACGGGCGCACAACGTCCGTGCACGGCTGAAACATCTGTTTTGCGGGCAGCCGCAGAGTGAGTCCGGGGCTAAGCAGAGGCTGCGAGCACCAGGGAGAGGAGTAGAAATCATTCAATGTTATGAAAAAATCTAATGATTTTTCCTCTGAGTGTCCGCATGCGATCTCCGTTCGCAGCCCTGCAAATCCCTTCGTAAGGCGTGATTTCGTAGGGCAGGGTGCGGCGTTTACCTGTTTGTTGCGCTGTGAACACTTGCAGCCCAGCGCGCAGGTCTGAATCATGTCCAAAACAACACTATTGTTGTTGAGTCTTCTACATCACAGCTGCGCATGGTGGAGTGCTAGTTCCAAGGCTAAACTATCCAAATGTTAAAAATGCTAATAATATTAGTACGTTTAAATCATTTTAAAAGGTTTGATCATGTCTGGGGCACAATTTAGGCATTTAGTAGATGATAAGATGAAAGAAGAACATCCTGTATTCAGCCAGGGTGTGGCGGCTGTCAGCAACTGTCAGTCTTCACGTCTACAGACAAAAATACACACACACACACAACATGTGCAACTGATTTAGCATTGCTGGTGGGCTACAATATTAAATCATTTTGGGGAAGGAAGAGAGATGATGTCTTCATTTATACCTCCATCCAAATCTTCAGGAAAATTCCGAATTTAAAAATCCAGAATTTTATAAGTAAATTGATGGCGAAAACAGCTAACCGTCTCCTAACTGTACGACGAGATGACTCGCTGTAAATGAGTGATAACAATGAAGGGCGTGGAAGGTCTTAGGCGTCGCCGAAATTAATGTGGGAAGATTGCCTTTAATCAGCCGATGATACAACTCTACATAATGAAGAATAAGTTCTGGGCAATAAAGAAAAGTCAATGTTTTTTTTTGTTTTGTTTTTTCCCTGAAGTCGGATTATCATGAATTTCTTGAGAAAATCCCAGATGAAGGTGAAGGAAATGCTTCATAAAGTGCCATCACGTAATGATTTACAGATGTTTACAGAAAAGGAGGAAACAAATACTTATGTATCATCTGCGCAACAGAATAATAATAAAAAAAATAACAAAACATTTTTTTTTCTTTTTCCTTTCTTACAATATGTTCTTAATTAAGGCTTCAAACTAGAATTATCATTCAAATTAAAATGTATCGTTCCAATGCTAGAATGAATGGGAGGGCAATCTATTAACATGGAGCCTGTAAACTATCAAAGCAACAAAGGAACATTAAAGTCTAACAGACAGTCGGTTTATACATGCTCTAATCTGGAGAGAAAGAGGAACCGTCTACACGTGGTCAAAATAAAGTTCTGATGTCAACTAAGTCTTTGAGGTTTGATCCAGTAAGACATTTGACTGGTTTTTGTGAAGCAACAGGAGTTTTTTTCAAGTGGTATCTCTATAAACGGAATAAAGTCTTGCATTAATCTGGAGGAAATGTGGGAACACATTGGGAGGAAGGGACGAGCTAACTGAAGTGGGTGACTGGTGGGAGACTGGGAGTCGTGATATCTTGGATAAAGGAACCGCCGCATGGGAACGTGCAAGTGATAATAGACTCATCAGTGTATACTGTAGTCTACTAGATACATGGTGGTCACTGGCGTATCTATAAGGGATGCAGGGTATTCGGTGCACATGGGCCCCACTGGGTCATGGGAGGCCTTGCACCACACACCCTGCACCTGGGGCAGGCCTGACATGTACATGGGACACCTGGGTCATGGTAGGCCCTGCATCACACACCATGCAAATGGGGCAGAACCCACATGTACATTGCACACCTGGGTCATGAGAGGCCCTGCAACACACACCATGCACCTTGAGCAGGCCCCACATACACATGGGACACCTGGGTCATGGGAGGCCTTTCACTGCACACCCTGCATCTGGAGCATGACCACCTGGGTCATTGGAGGCCTTGCACCGCACACACTGCACCTGGGTCAGACCCTACATGCACATGGGACACCTGGGTTATGGGAGGCACTGCACCGCACACCCTGCACCTGGGGCAGGCCCCACATGTACATGGGTCACCTGGGTCATTGGTGGCCCTGCACCGCACACCCAGCACGTGGGGCAGTCCCAACATGCACATGGGACACCTGGGTTATGGGCGGCCCTGCATCGTACACCTAGCACGTGGGGCAGTCCCGACATGTACATGGGACACCTGGGTTATGGGCGGCCCTGCACCGCACACCTTGCACCTGGGGCAGACCACACATGTACATGGGCCACCTTGGTCATGGGAGGCCCTGCACCACACACCCTGCACCTGGGGCAGACCCCACATGTACATGGGCCATCTGGGTCATGGGAGGCCCTGCACCACACACCCTGCACCTGGCGTAGACCCCACATGTACATGGGCCATCTGGGTCATGGGAGGCCCTGCACCACACACCCTGCACCTGGGGTAGACCCCACATGTACATGGGCCATCTGGGTCATGGGAGGCCCTGCACCACACACCCTGCACCTGGGGTAGACCCCACATGTACATAGGACACCTGGGTCATGGGAGGCCCTGCACCACACACCCTGCACCTGGGGAAGGCCCCAAATGTACATGGAACACCAGGGTCATGAGAGGCCCTGCACCGCACACCCTGCACCTGGGGCAGGCCTCACATGCAGATAGGACACCTGGGTCATGGGAGGCCCTGCACCTGGGGCAGGCCCCACATGTACATGGGACACCTGGGTCATGGGAGGCCTTGCACCGCACACCATGCACCTGGGGCAGGCCCCACATGCACATGGGACACCTGGGTCATGGGAGGCACTGCACCATACACCCAGCACCTGGGGCAGGCCCCACTTGTACATGGAACACCTGGGTCATGGGAGGCCTTTCACCGCACACCCTGCACCTGGGACAGGCCCCACATGCACATGGGACACCTGGGTCACGGGAGGTCTTGCACCGCACACCATGCACCTGGGACAGGCCCCACATGTACATGGGACACCTGGGTCATGGGAGGCCCTGCACCACACACCCTGCACCTGGGGAAGGCCCCACATGTACATAGAACACCTGGGTCATGAGAGGCCCTGCACCGCACACCCTGCACCTGGGGCAGGCCCCACATGCAGATAGGACACCTGGGTCATGGGAGGCCCTGCACCTGGGGCAGGCCCCACATGTACATGGGACACCTGGGTCATGGGAGGCCGTGCACCGCACACCATGCACCTGGGGCAGGCACCACATGCACTTGGGACACCTGAGTCATGGGAGGCCTGCACCATACACTCAGCACCTGGGGAAGGCCCCACATGTACATAGAACACCTGGGTCATGAGAGGCCCTGCACCGCACACCCTGCACCTGGGGCAGGCCCCACATACACATGGGACACCTGGGTCATGGGAGGCCTTTCACTGCACACCCTGCATCTGGAGCATGACCACCTGGGTCATTGGAGGCCTTGCACCGCACACTCTGCACCTGGGTCAGACCCTACATGCACATGGGACACCTGGGTTATGGGAGGCACTGCACCGCACACCCTGCACCTGGGGCAGGCCCCACATGTACATGGGTCACCTGGGTCATTGGTGGCCCTGCACCGCACACCCAGCACGTGGGGCAGTCCCAACATGCACATGGGACACCTGGGTTATGGGCGGCCCTGCATCGTACACCTAGCACGTGGGGCAGTCCCGACATGTACATGGGACACCTGGGTTATGGGCGGCCCTGCACCGCACACCTTGCACCTGGGGCAGACCACACATGTACATGGGCCACCTTGGTCATGGGAGGCCCTGCACCGCACACCCTGCACCTGGGGCAGACCCCACATGTACATGGGCCATCTGGGTCATGGGAGGCCCTGCACCACACACCATGCACCTGGGGCAGGCCCCACATGCACTTGGGACACCTGGGTCATGGGAGGCCTGCACCATACACTTAGCACCTGGGGCAGGCCCCACTTGTACATGGGACACCTGGGTCATGGGAGGCCCTGCACAACACACTATACACCTGTGGCAGGCCCCACATGTATGTGGAACACCTGGGTCATGGGAGGCCCTGCACCACACAACCTTCACCTGGACTAGGAAATGCTGAGCTTTCCTGGGTGGTTTCCTTAGGAGATGAATATCCAGGCACACAAAGATGCACTGTCTGATGTTGGTGCTATGGAGCTGCGAAGGTGCCATGTAACGGATTGCAAATTCAGACATTTAATTGCTCACACTGGAGGCCAGTCTCTGATGCAGTGTCTGCACCTCACATGGGCAGGTGCATGTATCAATGGATTGTTGCATCTAAAGATGCATAAAGAACACCAGGAAAGGGATTTGGCTACCATTAGTGTAAAGTCACAGGCGCGATAATAGCAAAAGAGCCTAAAGCGAATACTGAATCATACAGCTCACCCCTACAGTGGTTGTAATGATATGCAACCGTACTCCCCCCAACACCATTCCTATTCCCAAGTTAACATACAGCAAAGGCTGCAGCATCAGCACCAAGGCACGTGAATGGGGTAGAAATTTCCAAATTTGGCAAAAAAAATTATGGCGCACTCCCATAGATTTGTTATATATATATATTTTTTTTTTGCTTAATGCTCGTTGACAGGAGTTTCATGCTCATTGCTAGAAGTTACAGATGGAGCTTTCTTCATCTAGCCTTCTCTGGTGAGCCATGGCTCACCAAGGCTTATTGTCATCTATTGTTCTCAGCTGCAATACAACACATAGAACAATACAGTAGGGGACTAGCAGAGGATTAAGTCCGACAGCTCTGGTTCACTTAATCTATTAAAGGGATAGATGAGGAAGGCTCTATCTGTACATACTCGTTGCCAGGGGATACATACTCGTTGCCAGCGGCAAAATATATATATTCCAGGGGCAAGATATATATCGCTACTCAGAATCCGTAACTTCCGGGTAGCGATATACACTACACAGTGGGACCTCTAGCAGTGGGCCCCACTCCTCCACCCCATATCAAGTTCACAATATGCAAAATGACAGTGGACAGGAAGAGGCAGAGTGTGACAGGGAAAAGCAGTGGGTGACAGGAAGAGGGTGACAGAGGCAGCAGGGGGCCCCTTAGACCTCAGTCGCTCCAGCGCACTGCACCTGCTGCACCAATGGTAGGTCCCCCTCTGACCGCTAGCATCTATCCATCTGTCAAGTACGACCTCTAGCATCTGTCTCCACCAAGGCGGCGGACATTTTTGGGGGGACATTTTCAGCAGATTCCAATACGGACATCCAGACTCATTGGAATCTGCGGAGACCATGCGCCCCCACAGCGCCACCGCTTGGTGTGCAGTGCCATTGTTACGCCACTGGATGTTGCTGAAAAAGTCTAAATGCAATGATCTCCTTATAACAGTAATTTCCAGTGTAGAGCTAGAAGCTTAGCACATATATACAAAAACCTCTATGGGCGCTTAGCCGTATAAATACGCCCCTTTTTTCGATCAAACCTATTTCCATGTATCATTGGAGAAAATGAATACAAACTCTGCCTTGTATGTTACCAGCGCAAGCCTCTCATCTGCTCCTTCTTATCTTTATTGGCCATTTGCAAGCACTGTTATAGCATAAGTAAACAGGCGGATTGATAAAGCCTTCCTAGATAGCTGTATAAACAAAGTTGTTTTACCAGACAATCCGCCAAATGGAATCTGCATAGATATAACTGTAGTTCATCTGATTTCAGAACGTGCTGTATATATTAGTCCATGGGAAGGTTCCTGAGTCATTTAAGTAATTGCACTGAGAATATATACTCAACATCGGAGCTTTTAAAACTCAAGCGGCTTTAACGGGAAAAACTAGGAAACTATTTTTGAAGTGTCCTTAAAACAACAGTCCACATTTCCAGCATGACCTACGCACTTCCGAACCTTAGTGAGTTTATTATTTACCCACGATTAAAGTACTGGCTTACTATAGACAACAGTGTTTAGGTTCATACTTAGGACGTTAAGGTCGGTTTGAGGATCTTGGTGCAAGGCTGAAGGGCTGATGCCGTTCCTTTCCCGGCTTCAACTGCCTCCAACTTGTAGGTTGCCTCTGAGGTTCACCCTGGTGCTCGAGGGAGCATCTTGTGGATCCTTAGGTCCTACCAGCTGCCTACTCCCGGTCTTCCCTTATGTGATATAATTTATTTATTAACAGTTTATTTTATAGCGCAGCAAATTCCGTTGCGCTTTACAATTGGAAACAGAGATAAAACAAAACTAGCGAATAACAAACAGTAATAGAGGAAGGAAGGCCCTGGAATAAGCTTTGGAAGATAAGGATAGGTGCTATCTATTGAATAATTGTCCACTTGGATTACAAGGGTTCTAGATGGGTTGCTTGATATCACATCACGGCAATGATGAACCAGGGTCAGAAGAAAGAAAAAGAGAAGATATGTGGAGGACAGAGGACTGTACAGTGGGGATATAATTATGATGGTTGAGAGAGCAGTTCTGGAATGTGATAAGTTAGTCTGAAGAGGTGAGCTTTCAGGGAACGCTTGATGGTTTGGAGACTAGGTTTGGAGTCTTATTGAGCGTGCTAGGGCATTCCACAGAGAAGAAGAAAGTCCTGCAATCGTGCATCATCATTCATGACTTCATGTGAGCCAAGGATGGTGGGGGAGCAGGCTAGGATCCAGAAGCGCACTGGCAAGGCCCAACCAGTATAACAGGAAACCTTTATCAACCAGATCATACAGTTAAGGAGCAATGTGATTGCAGTTCTTTTTATGATGTCACAAATATGTAGCAGCTAGGTCTGTTTTACAGTCTTTTAGCCATTTATGTCTTGATTGGTAGACCTCAGTTTTCTTCTCTGTAGACAGACATGGAACATTTTAGAAGTGAATGGGACACTCAGACACATTGCTAAGTGGATTATGTGTATCTAAACATATTTTATCATATAAAACGGCATGCCTAATGGGACACAGTAATCTTGGCTTTCCGGGCATACTATGTCTGATCACGTCTTTCACTGGAATAAATACCAGACCATCTGTCGTCACAGTTAATTCAAAACAAGTTGGTGAGAGCCTATCTGAGCACAGACAGAGTACAGCACTGTCAAGAAGGGGTGTCAGCCTGGCCCTATGGCCAGAGGGGATACTTCATAGTCGTGGCATTGGGATCCTCTGATGGGGTCCAGGACATGTCATCTGTGTACTGGGATGAAAACTTGGCAGGCCACATAATGGGAAATTGAGACCTAGTTTACGTAGCATTGGATTGCATTTACTGTAAACTGGGAAGAATTTACCGTAAACTGGGTAGAGTACAATAGAGAAATGCCTGTGAAGGAAAGAGGTGGAATCTTACACATGAAAAGGCTGGAACGTGTAAGCCCGGTCCGGTAAGCCCAGTCACTATGACCCGTCCTGCATCATGTGGTGGTCGCTGTGATGCTCCTTGTATTATATGGTGGTCACTGACACTTCCTGCATCAAATGGTGGTCACTGTGCTGCTCCCTGCATCATATGGTGGTCACTGTGCTGCTCCCTGCATCATGTGGTGGTCACTATGACACTTCCTGCATCATATGGTGGTCACGATGACACTTCCTGCATCATATGGTGGTCACCATGACACTTCCTGCATCATATGGTGGTCACCATGACACTTCCTGAATCATATGGTGTTCCCTGTGACACGTCCTGCATCATATGATGGTCACTGTGATGCTCCCTGTATTATATGGTGGTCACTATCACACTTCCTGCATCATATGGTGGTCACTATGACACTTCCTGCATCATATGATGGTCACTGTGATGCTCCCTGTATTATATGGTGGTCACTATCACACTTCCTGCATCATATGGTGGTCACTATGATACTTCCTGTATCATATGGTGGTCACTGTGATGTTTCCTGCATCATATGGTGGTCACTGTGATGTTTCCTGCATCATATGGTGGTCACTGTGATGTTTCCTGCATCATATGGTGGTCACTGACACTTCCTGCATCATATGGTGTTCACTGTGATGCTCCTTGTATTATATGGTGGTCACTGACACTTCCTGCATCATATTGTGGTCACCATGACACTTCCTGAACCATATAGTGTTCCCTGTGACACGTCCTGCATCATTTGGTGGTCACTGTGATGCTCCCTCTATTATATGTTGGTGACTATGAAACTTCCTGCAGCATATGATGGTCACTATGACACGTCCTGCATCATATGGTGGTCATTGTGACAGTTCCTGAACCATATAGTGTTCCCTGTGACACGTCCTGCATCATTTTGTGGTCACTGTGATGCTCCCTCTATTATATGTTGGTGACTATGAAACTTCCTGCATCATATGGTGGTCACTAAGACCCTTCCTGCATCATATGGTGGTCACTATGACACTTCCTGCAGCATATGATGGTCACTATGATGCTCCCTGTACTATATGGTGGTCACTATGAAACTTCCTGCAGCATGTGATGGTGACTATGACACTTCCTGCATCATATGGTGGTCACTAAGACCCTTCCAGCATCATATGGTGGTCACTAAGACACGTCCTGTATCATATGGTGGTAGCTGTGATGCTCCCTGTATTATATGGTGGTCACTGACACTTCCTGCAGCATATGGTGGTCACTATGACACTTCCTGTATCATATGGTGGTAGCTGTGATGCTCCCTGTATTATATGGTGGTCACTGACACTTCCTGCATCATATGGTGGTCACTAAGACACTTCCTGTATCATATGGTGGTAGCTGTGATGCTCCCTGTATTATATGGTGGTCACTGACACTTCATGCATCATACTGTGGCCATTTCTGAGACTCCTAAATTCTATGGCAGTTTTTGTGAAATAAAGTGCATAAACTGAGGCTGTGCTCTTGAAGAACTGGTTCCTACTGACATTGAAATTATAGTAGTAAATGGGTTATGGTATAAAGGGTTCAACAATGTCTAGGTGGATCATATGCATTTCAACCATACAATGTCCACCTTCTGACTGTCGAACTAGACACTGCCGACCTATCGGCAAATACCAGTCTCTCCTGTAGCTCTCCTGTAGCAACCAGGTACTAAACCATAACCAAATAATGGTAAATCCATGTAACAAGGCGTGCTAACATCACACAGATTGGTAATATTTCAGGACCAAAAGTACAGTATGTATTTTCAAATATTACAATAATAAACATATGTTTTTACGATTTAATTCTCATTGGTGACTCTGTCCAAGCACTAAAATTCCCATTACATGGACTAGCACTTCATTAAGGGTTTACTAAATCCTTTCTCTAGTAACCCAAGCAGAAAACGCCGCTCACATTTAGTACTAAGTGTTTGCAAATACAAAAACCAATGAAACACAAACTTGTGTTATTACATTTGCCACGGCAGACTCTGTCCTGTTTGTGTAACTCCATTACCATTTGGTGAAAGCTTTGGGTGGCCAACAATGCATGTGAACTCCTGTTATTCAAAAAAAAATATATGTATGTTTTGAGAAAAGAATCACGCAATACAAAAAACACATGAGGGTATAAAAGCTAAACAATAGTCGACAGGGGACGTCTTAAGGTGAAATCCGAACGTGACAAATAGAATATAAATAAGCTGTACACAGCATCTGGGACATGGTTCTGGCCCACAGTAAAATAACAGACGTTAGACACACATGTATTAACACAGGCAGAATAAAAGCGTACCAGATAGTAGTTTATAGAAATGTGCAGGCTTGTATCTAGAAATATACAAGGATTACATAAACGGTGAAGGATGCTGGAGACGGTGTTACCTGGACATATAAAGGTGCAGCTTCCCAACAGTGTATACCGCTTTAGAAGGGAGGGGATCATTAGGAAAACATTTCCAAACTATACCAAAAGTTTAGGCTAACTGTGAATTTTTTACAAGGCGGTGGGGGCATTGGGGAGGTATTAATGTGTGAATCTACATGAGCCAAATTGAAAGCAAAAATTCTGCTCAATACTCTACATTAGAGATGTGCAGGCTCTGATTTACTCTGATTTCAAAGCAGGATCTTATTGGCTATCAACTGTCAACAACTGTCATGTGATTTGGGATAGCCACCTCTGCCTCTGTTAGGGATTCGGGTTAGTGTTTTGTTTTTTTGCCAAGTCCTCTGGATGCCTACATGGACACAAGACGACGCAATCTATGCAAGAGGACCCTGGTGAGTTTGGTTTCCTTCCACAGGTACCCAAA
Source organism: Crinia signifera (assembly GCF_055691185.1). Classification (NCBI taxonomy): domain Eukaryota; kingdom Metazoa; phylum Chordata; class Amphibia; order Anura; family Myobatrachidae; genus Crinia; species Crinia signifera. The sequence continues at coordinate 17,706,854 of NC_139221.1, read as the reverse complement.
TTGGAGTACTACAGGACCAGTGGACAGATAGATACCTACCTATGTGTCAAGGTATGTAAGTATCTGTATGTATGAGCTCAGTATGTAATAAAGTTTAACTTTCAGTGTGGGTGTATGTTTATTACACTATTTGTACTGTTGTGGAACTACATGTTCCAACGGGCCCTTTAATGTCCCGCTAGCTGGGACTTGCTGTCCTCCAAGTCCCTCCATGCGATGCAGGCTTGCTGGGACTCATAGTTCCACAGCAATACACAATAGTTCAATCTATTTTTTTACACTAACATCAGCCAGGGCCCACCGTCCAGCGGCACCAGGGACAGCCCCTGGCTTCAGCCTGGGCAGGTAAATTCTGGAGGGGGGACCCCTTGATTGGGGGTGGTCCCTACTTCCCCAGGATCCCTGCGCAGGCTTACCGTTCAGGGGGTAAATGCTTTGGCTGGGGGGGACTTGTATAAAAAGTCGTGTCCCCCCCCAACTGTGGCATTAACCTGCAGGCTGGTTGGGCCTGGAGCTGGTTCACAAAATACAGGGGACCCCTGTTTGTTTTGTCCCACATATTTTGTAAAACCAGGACTGGCCCTTGGGCCTGGTGCTGATTTAAAAAATACAGGAAACCCCTACATGTTTTGTTCCCTGATTTTTTTTAAGCCAGGACCGGCTCTTTGAGCCTGGGGCTGATTATGCCCATGGGGAAGGGGACTTTTTACCTTTTTTTACACTGAAGCCTGATCGTATCTGACTGATCCCTGACTGATATGCCTAAAATTGGCGCATTTTGCTTTTACGAGTACTTCTATTTTAGGTGTATTTCCATTATTAAATTTCCGCCTCTATTATCTTCTAGAACAGTGGTGTCAAACTCATGGCCCTCCAGCTGTTGTGGAACTACACGTCCCAGCATGCCCTTCCACAGTTTTAGCAATCCATTATATAAAAGCTGTCTCAGGGCATGCTGGGATGTGTAGGTGGAGGGCCATGAGTTTGACACCACTGTTCTAGAAGGTACTAAATGAATAAAAAAGAGAATCTGATTGGTTACTATGGGCAACATCCCATCTGCAATAGAACTACCATCTCAGTCATTTTTCACCCAAGAATTTATCACACCTTTTCCTCCACTTGTAACACTGATTGCCAGATGGATCTCCACACTAACTCCACCATCTACGCTCCTGCTAGTTACTATGGTCCCAAAGTACCTGGGATCTTATACTGGTTCACTCGCAAAGGCAAATTCCTTCTCAAATGGACAAAACCATGTGCACTGCAGGTGGGGCAGATGTAAAGTGCAGAGAGAATTAGATTTGGGTGAGTTATTTTGTTTCTGCGCAGGAAAAATACTGACTGCTTTATTTTTACACTGCAATATAGATCTCACTTTGCAGTAAAACCCCACCCAAATCTAATTCTCTCTGCACATGTTACATCTGCCCCACCTGCAGTGCACATGGTTTTGTCCATTTGAGAAGGAATTTTCCTTTGCAAGTGAACCAGAATGAGGGCCCTGGTGTCACATCATGCACCATACTGCTACCAATATTGTATGAACAGAGTTATTTGGACCGCTGGAAAGGAATAGTAACGGTTTCGGGCGTTTGCAATATTTTGCAACTGCTTGTGCACAAAAACTTGCTAAAACTAAAGACTTGCTTGAGGAGCAAGCAGAAATGTAGCTAGGGATTAGATGATTGCACTAAAGATAAAGATTGTGGGGTCAATTCATAACAGTTACAAAAACAATCACCTAGCACTGACTGCTCATTATAAGTGCTTATAAGGGTATGGCTCATTGACTGGTGTGCTAGTTAGTATTACCTGTGCAGACAGTATAACTACATGCCAAGAGCTAATTAACATGCAGTAGGTCATAAAGGGTTAAAACTATTTACACACAGATTGGCAAGGGATAATTCATCCCCCTTTAACCAGTCTACCATTCTGTTCCGAAACACAACCATTCCTTTCTCTTACGCTAGCTCCTGTATATAGCCTCCGTGGGGTTCTCCAATCCCCTAATCCCAGCACAAAAAAGTTGGAACCTATCAGATCCAGATGGGAACTGGAGCGGTGGGAATGATCCCATACTTTATATTTTGGATGTGCAGAACAATCAATGACTTGTTAATGTTGGCTTTAATTACATAAAACACACAGTAAAATTAATAACACATTCCTGAATGAATGATGGTACAAGCTTTCTCCTATGGGATGTGGTTCCATTCCTATGGTTTGGGGAAATGTGCGGGATACATTTTGTTCTATATACTCTACTCTTCTCTCCTTCATGTAATACAATATGCCGGCCTTCCACCAGGTGCAGAAGTGGTTTAGAACCATTGCAGTTTATACTTGTACTAAAAGGAAATGTGTTGTCCCCTAATAAAGAATAATTCATATGTTCGATTTGAAGAACTTTTCGGTTGGAACCGATACACTAACCTGGTGTGTTTCTCCATGGTCCGTCCTACATCCTATATTTTGAACAGACCCTCACTTGTCTGAACGAAGATAATTGCTATTCCATCTCCCATGGGGTCACTGAATCGTATTGCATGTGTTAAGTTTGGTAAGCCAGTTAAACATTTTATATGGTGTCAGGTGATGCGAATGGCTAGGGATAGCGCAGGTTAAGCCTATCAAGTCTTCCCGGCCGGACTGGACTTTTCACTCCCTTCTTTCAGACACCTTTTGTTTCGGTTTCGAGTTATGGTTGAGACTTAAATACAATACAAGACATGGGGGCTGATGTTTTAGCTGACTTATTATCAAAAGGTATTTTTTTTTTTAAATGTAAAACTAATAGTTGCTGCAGGTTATTGCAATGTATAATGCATAGGTACTTATGTATTATCTGGGCTCCCATGTTAAATGGACCCCATTTTTTCATACCCCTACTATCCAACTACGCATGGAGTTGATTTTATATAGTGTGGCGAGCACAGCGAGCCACCGTGCCCGAAGCGTGGCGAGTGCAGCGAGCCCCGCGAGGGGACGCGGTCTCATAAGAAAAATTGGAGCCCAGATATTACATAAGTACCAATGCATATTCAAATGTTCAGCTGAACTCATTTTACATTTACAGTAGGTATAAAATGCATCTAAAACATGATGCATCTCAAGCCCTGCAATAGTATCATATGTGCGCCCCTAAAACAACACTTACCCTTCCAGAGTCCTGCATTTTACTGTGGATTTGCGCATGTATAATGGAGATGTCCCCGTGAACAAAATGTGGGCACCATTATTCCGGAGCCAGGGTCTACGGCACTGACAGTGAGGAAGGGGACCACATGGGGCCATTTAAATGGGCCCTTTTCTCTCTTAAAACACCCCAGGAGCTAGGTTTATGCTAGTGGTAAATAGTAGCATACCTCCCTACTGTCCCGATTTACAGCGTGACAGTCTCGCTGCCCCTGGCAATGTCCCAAGAGCGGGGAGGCAGTTGGGGGAACCAGAGATCACAGCAGTGATCACTGAAGAGGTGCCATGCCCAAGCGCAAAGTTTGCACTTGAAAACCGTTAAAACACAAAACGTTGTCAAAACTCTGTGTGGACACTCTTCTCCCCCAGTGAGGGCACTCTTCTCCCTCAGTGAGGGCACTCTTCTCCCCCAGTGAGGGCATTCTTCTCCCCCAGTGAGGACACTTCTCCCCCAGTGAGGGCACTCTTCTCCCCCAGTGAGGGCACTCTTCTCCCCCAGTGAGGGCACTCTTCTTCCCCAGTGAGGGCACTCTTCTCCCCCAGTGAGGACACTTCTCCCCCAGTGAGGGCACTCTTCTCCCCCAGTAAGGACACTCTAGTCCCCCAGCGAGGGCACTCTTCTTCCCCAGTGAGTGCACCATGCACAATTGCTGTTTATATTGCAAGTGAGTGCTGGACTTTGGGACCTTATCGAATCAACAGAATTCTATCATTTCTGAGATGGGGGGGCTACACCTCAAAAGTGGTTGGACGTAATAAGCTGTTGCCATGATTTATTACACGTTTTATAACTATCCCTTGGAGTGCCGCCATTTGGTTCTTTGTGATACCTCTTCCATTTGTTTTGTAGGGCACCGGGGATGTTGAACTATTCTGGGGAGAGCCGGACCGACTTCTACTTCTACATGGGGTCCTGAAACGTTGACCTGCTTGTGTACATGTCTGATGAATATATATATAGTGACAAGGATCACACATGTGCACTTACAGGTGGAACGCCACTCATACATCCCCAGTGCTCGCCAGATCCCCTCTGCTGGCGAGAGCTGGTGGAGAGGCTCTTCATCTGACGGGGATCGTGAGCATCTCACACGCAAGCGCGTCCCTGTTCATAAAATCTGTTGCCGAGATTTTAAGAATGTTTGTTTACAAAAATCAATTTAAATACTAAACACACAGTATAAATAACATTAGTTGTTTGTTAATTTACGGTGGAGTGCAGTACATTATGCATCTCCTGATATACTCTGTGCTGCTGGGGGACCCTGCTACTATATAACTCTCAGTGTATGGGTTTGTGCTATCTCTATTCCCCTCCTCACATAGGGCCTTATTCTTTTGGATGGCGTTTTTTAGCCGTCTGCGCATGCGTAGGCACTGCTATGCGCATGTGCCACGCAAGGTCTCCGTACTTGTTCTCACTAATACCATACAGAAATGTGCACCGCAATCACTCGGGAAATATGGGCGTGTTATGGGCGTCATTCGGAAGTACACAGGGGCGTAGTTTCAAAGTGGGCTAAACTGGGCGTAAACATGGGCGTACACGAGGGAGTGCACTAATTCTGGTAGGCGTGCATTCGGACTGAACACCGACTGCAAACGAACCAAAAGGCAAGAAATATGCGGTGTCCATAAGCAAGTATTTCTTTGCGGACACCACTCGGTCATGCGCTAGGTATTCGGATCGCCCAATTAGTACTCCCGCAACTGAACCAATGTCACCTGAACACAATACAATCCACTCCTCTACTCATTACTCATTCATTTCACTCTTTTCATTGCTTCAATTGGAAACCTTGCAGCTTAAATGGACCATTACTAAACACACAAATCTATGCTGAAAGCACGGCTGCATTTGTTACACACATTTACAGAACTTGCTTTCACTAATATAAATATATATGTCACTTTTACATTTACCAATAACAGCACACATTTGGGGATCAAAAGATAGTGGTATGTTTTGCGGAAATACACTGCATCGGACATATTCCCGTTCGTTCTGACGCGGTAAGACCGTGCAGACGCTGTAAGACCGTGCAGAATATGTGTGTGTCCACCACACACGCAAGGTTTGGATGTCGTCCGTAAACACGCCCTCTTCTTAAAGTGTGAGTCCGTCCGAATGCGGAGGACTGGTGGGCGTTTCTTCGTACGATGTCCACACAGCGTGGCGTGCGGACCGATCCGAAAGAATTCGGAAATGTACGCACCAACCAGAATAACCTCCATAATGTCACTGTCCCTGTCACATGCAGCCCTGTCATCATTGACATATCATGCATGTACTGATATAGTCTGTTCGGCTGTCCCACCCCTAGGGGTGCTAACGGTGTGTTACCACCACCGTATTTGGTCCTAGATTGTAATTGATATGTGTACCAAGTTTGGTGTAAATTGCTCCGGTCATTACAGAGTTATGCTGCATGCTGAAATACTCTGTGCTGCTGCCTCAGCCCTAGGGGTGTCTTAACCCCACAGTGTTTGTTCACAGATTGTATGTCATATGTGTACCAAGATTGGTGCAATTTGCTGCAGTCATTCCGAAGTTATGCTGGAACATACATATGAGCACACAGCAAAATTGTGTTTTTTTTTATAAAAAAAAAAAATGAACCGTAATTAATTTTGATTTGGAATTTTTTTTTAATTGCCTCGGCCATGTTTTAATACACTTGTATGTAAAAGTTCACGATCTTTCCTTGTAAACTGTGGAAAAACAGGACAGACAATTTTCATTTTGAAAGATAGATAGATAGATAGATAGATAGATAGATAGATAGATAGATAGATAGATAGATAGATAGAGGCAACCCTGAATTTTGGTCAGTTCAGAGATTATCGGCAATCAGTGCATCGCACTGAGTATATGTTGTGATGGGCTCAGGGCCGCCAAGAGAAATCCTGGGCCCCGGTACAACAACTTCTTGGGGCCCCCACGGACGGAGCTCCCGCACACTCTACGGACCCGTTGTTACGCCACTGCTTCCAAGGTCGATACACGTAGAACAATTTATACTGTAATGCCTATTACACATGTCACACACCCATTACATATTATACCACATGCCATAATGCTCATTACACGTTATGCCACACACCGTAATGCTCATTGCATATTAAGGGGTTAACATGCTCTGCCAGGGGTTAGCCTTCTCTGCCAGGGATTAACCTGTCTGCCCTGATTTACATGCTCTGCCAGGGGTTACATGCTCTTTGAAAAGGATTTACACATACCCTCCAACATGGCCCATTCCATTTGTTACAAAATGCTCTGTTCCTGGACTTCCCTGCCAGTGGCAGTTACAGATGTGAGCCTGCAGCACAGTCCAATATTCAAAAAGGGGGGGTCATATATACTGCCACCGCAAGCATCACTGTCCTGGACTCACTGGCAGTTGATGTGACTGACCCTCTTTGATTTTTGGACTGTGCTGGAGTCCAACCTCTGTAACTACCACTGGCATGGAAGTCCAGGAACAGAGCATTTTGTACCTAATGGAATGGGTCATGTTGGGGGTACTTGCCACCAAATAAAAAAAAACCTGTGTGTCCAGAACAGGGCCCCCCTGACAGGCCCGGGCCCGGGTAAATTGTACCTGCTCCCCCCCTCTCTCGGCACCCCTGGATGGGCTTGTATCAGTGGGTTTGATCGACGATCTTGGTAATCGGAATGAGCGTAAAGCAAAAACTGTGTTTTTTAATTAATTAAAAATTAACAGTAATTAATTTTGATTTAAAAATTTTCTAGTTGCCTCTGTCATATTTTAATACACTCATATGTAAAATCTGACAGACAGGAAGGACACTTTTTCACATTTTTTATAGTAGAGTATATAGTACAGGGGTGGCCAACCAATCGGAGGCAATGAGCCAAAAAATAATATATCGCAAAGAGCCGGAATCATACAAAAATGGGAGTGGCCTAGTTCCCTCAAAGCCACGCCCCATTTAGGGTGCCATTTAGGGTGCCGGAATAATATATTCTTATTCCCACGTTATTTATTAGCCCACCACCACTTTAAATGCAAATACTTATTCAATACAGAAGCAAAGCAGCAGAAGAGATGGCATCATATATGAAAAGTTTAATCATAGGCAGCACACACACATTTTATATATATATATATATATATATATATATATATATATATATATATATATATACACAGGATTGGCACTCAAATATGACAACTCTAATCAGCATGCCCGGGTGTCTACTAAAATAGACAAGAAAGCAGCAGAGGCACTCCTGGGACTTGTAGTACAAAGAAATGATGACAGACACTGGCAGACATTTCTTTGTACTACAAGTCCCAGGAGTGCCTCTGCTGCTTTCTTATTATATATATATATATAAATAAAATGACAATGTTTAACTGCCTTGATTGGCCGACACTTACCAGGGACTGGGCACGCAGGCATGAAGGCTCAGGAAAAGGCATTGGCTGCAGGAGCAGCATGTTGGTGCTGGAGACCTTGTGTCAGCGTCCTCCAATCACGACGGCACATGCGCCGCCCACCGGAAAGAGCCTGGACTCCTTTGAAGCTGCTTGCGTACAAGCGGGTCCCAGTGCACGGGACTCGCTTGGATGCTATCTGTGGCTCCAGCCTGTGGGCATATTCCCGGCGGCGCTGCTGCGACGGGGGAGTGAGCTTGGGAGCCGCAGCTCGTTGAGAGAAGAGACGCATGCGGCTCGTGAGCCGCGGGTTGGCTTCCCCTGATATAGTAGAATGAAATATATATATATATATATATATATACACTAGCGACCCGCACGGGAAGCACTAATTGTGATCCAACCTTCAATGTTGATACGTGCGGTGGCATTCCGGGTGGTTCCAATGAATTCAAAAATTCAGTCGGATAATTGACGGCTTGTTCTTCATCCATTACTGTGTCGATCGATTTGTATTTGACTGTTTTGCCGGGCAGTTTCAATTGAATTTGCTCATTGAGCTTGTTGACATCATCATTGTTTGGTGCCAAAATTGCACGTTCGCACAGCCAATCCGGATTTTTGTAGTTGGTTGTTAGATTTAGGAATATGTTGCCGACAACGGCTTGAATATTCAGTAGCATTTGACAGAAGTTCGGCGGGAACGAAATCTCATTCGTGGCGCGATCAATTAATTGGCAAAAAAAATGCTGTTGATCCGATCGCTACCAAACTTCACAGGATCACCCGCTGGGCTAATTTGAAGATTGCCTGAAAATTTCATCAAAATCGGTCAGGCCGTTTTGGAGTCCATACGGAACATACACATACACACATACACACACATTGATTTTTATATATATAGATATATCTAACTATCTATCTATATCTTTATCTATATATATCTTTATCTATATATATATGTTTATATAAAATATACACAAAACATCGGCACTCACCTTTCCTAGTTTTGGGGTGCCCTATGGCTTGTGACCCTATTGTTTATACAGACATTGTAGGGGCTCTGCACTCACTACATTAACTGACATTAATAAATAGTGGAGATCTAGTTCATGAATAGATAAATGCATTTAAGCCTGCAGCCCACTTCACGGGACCCCACTTTTCTGCAGGTCCTAACACTATTGCTCCAAATGGCAACAATAGTCATAGCTATCACATTAATGTTTGATTCCAGGCATGCTATCTGGTCTAAGGCTCACAGCAGACTGTGCTTTTAAAGGTGAGCAGTTACCAACACACCGGTCACTAATCATCTAGGGAAGTGGTTAACATAAGCTATGCATTATGGGTTAAAACAGGGTGCATGAGAGAATGTGACCACAATAAGACTAATTGAAAAATTAATCTATCTATCTATCTATCTATCTATCTATCTATCTATCTATCTATCCACACACACACACATACATGCAAGCACACACACAGATCAAGACAATCACAACAGTACCAGTAACAGAGAGTACCAGTAACAGAGAGCTGATAAAATAATAGAGCAGATCTTTTACGAAGTCATTGTTAGTACATATTAAATGAAATTCTCTTGAACTGATGCGTGAACTCTATAATTACCAGTGCTGAGTTTGACTCATTTCTGTAAGTACAGGAGTCAAAGCAATACACGGAAACATAGGAACAACAGCAAAGCACAAGTACAGTAATCGGTGAGTCCAATCATATATTTTGGGCTCCTGACACAAAAATAAACTACTTTTATATTGAGATAGTGTTAAATTGTTAATTAATAGAAAAAGAGATTTGTTTAGTTATATCGGAGATAGGTATGGTATGGGAATATGGACGTCGGGAGGTGGGAGGTGTCTCTATAAATAGTCATGGGGTCTAGACAAGACCGGCTCTACCATTAGGCAGCTGCTCAGGACCTGCCAGGATCTGAGGGTGGCGCCATTGAGTCCACGTATAACAAATGCACATGGGCTGTTGAACAGTATCCGGATGGATCACAGACAGACAGTCGAAACAAGCAACAAGTACGCCGTGGCCATGATCAACATCTGAAAATATGAACCTTATACTCCGACTTCATGAGCGAGTGCCCTCCAGACCGTGTACAAGTGGACCCCATCGGTAGTACCTTGGGAAGGCACCGCAGGTGATAATTATAATGAGGAGTGCTAACCTGACCTGAGATTATATACTGTATATATATATACTTTTTATTTATTTATTAACAGTTTCTTATATAGCGCATACATATTCCGCAGCGCTGTACAGAGAATATTTGAACATTCACATCAGTCCCTGCCCCAATACAATCCCTGCCCCCTTACACTCTATATTCCCTACCACATGTACACGCACACACATTCATTCTAGGATTCATTTTTGTTGGAAGACAATTAACCAACCAAAGCATATTTTTGGATTGTGGGAGGAAACCGTAGGAAGCCCACGGAAGTACGAGGAGAAAATACAAACTCCACACAGATACGGCCATGGTGGGAATTGAACCCATGACCTCAGCGCTGTGAGGCTGTAATGCTGACCATTACACCATCCGTACTGCCACATATATATGTAGCTATTGGTAGCGGCACTTAGCGCCACACACTTCGGAAATAACAAACAATGCCAATGAAATTCAATAGAGTACAGATGGTGTCAGGGTTCGACGGGTTTACAGCACCCTGACAACAATTTAATAAAGCATTGAAACGTTGGTTTCCATACCTGCCTGGGACTCCGTTTACTGGCTGAGTGCTGCCATCTGAACTATATAACTATATATATATATATATATATATAGGAATATATATATATATATATATATATATATATATATATATATACTGTGGAAAAGAAGTGTCACTCCTGGGTCTTGATAAATGCTGGTTTAATCGAATAAAGATAAATACAACATGTGCGGCATGGCCGACGTTTCAATACCACAGCGGGTATTTTCCTCAAGGCGCCTATCACATGTATAAACAGAAATAACCACCGCTTGCAAGCGGGTAACATATATACTTACAATTCTGTAGAGTCATGGCTGGCAGCCGAGTGTGGCTCGGTCTCCGCTTCCGTGTTCGGTTGCGTCCCCGTCCACTGACGTCATCCTTGCTGGTCAGGGGTGCCTGGCAACCAAATGCGTTGCCATAGTCACTCACTGCGTGGCAGGCCACCCGCAGGGGGGGCCAGAACCAGAGGGAAACGCGATCTAAACACCGGACAGAAAACCTAATCTATAACCTGTCCTCCAGAACCTTAACTCCTGATGAAACAACGGTACTCAATAAAGGACTCACATTCATCCCCACAAATAAATTTAACGAGTTCCAATGGCAAATCGATAAATATCGCTTCAATCGCAACCTCCGCCTAAAGGAATATTTCCAACACAAAACACCAACAAGCCCCTCACCATTCCAACAGATAATTCATCATAAAAGCAAGTCATCATTCGACCCTCCATCTACCAACGCTTCAATCTCAACATTTACCAGGCTGGTAGACACTGCGGTCACGCGCTACAATGCAGCCACCAATATTCAACATCATAATTTATCCAAATCGGAGGATAAAGCCCTCAAGGATCTCAGTAATTACAGAGACATAATAATTAGACCGGCTGATAAGGGCGGTGCTATAGTCGTCCAAAATCTACAAGACTACAAAAATGAAATTGAACATCAACTACAGGACCGTTTGGTATACGAAGAACTACAGAATGACCCTACCACACAATATAAAGTGGAATTGGACAATATATTGCACATAGCCCTTTCCAAGCAGCTGATTGACGATTTTCTATTTCAAGCACTCACCCAACAACACCCGGTAACACCAATCATCTATACGGTCCCAAAAATCCATAAAAACATCACACACCCGCCCGGACGACCTATAATTTCAGCTAGACAATCACTCTACCAACCCATCTCCATGCTGTTAGATAATATACTACAACCCTACGTGCAGAAGCAAACCACATATATAAAAGACACGACGACTTCCTCATGAGATTGCAACAAATCTCCAACATCCCCACAGGGACTTTATTAGTAACTATGGACGTATGCAGTCTGTATACCTCGATTCCACATCAAGAAGGTATACAGACCGTAAAGAGATTCCTTGAAAAACAAAACGTGACAGAATTGGACCATGCCTTATTTCTACAATTCTTATACTTGATCCTACATAGGAATTATTTTCTATATGATGGGAAATATTTCCTACAATCCAGTGGGTGTGCGATGGGTAGCAACGTGGCTCCGAGCTATACAAATATATACATGTTTGCTGAGGAGCAGGACACCTTCCTCGCAGACTTGAACATAAAAGAGCATATTGCATTGTATGCACGATTTATCGATGATGTATTCATTTTATGGACCGGAGATCAGCTCACTTTGGAAACATACATAAAATCTATAAACGCACGGGGTGGACACATTAAATACACCTATGATATACAACTGTCAACAATACACTATCTTGACGTGCAAGTATCCATCAAAGGAGGAAAATTACACACAGGAATCTATTCCAAACCGACTGACCGTAACACACTCCTCTTATCATCAAGCCATCATCCTAAACCCCTTAAGAGGGGATTGCCTAAATCCCAACTAATGAGAGCGATGCGAATTTCCAGCTCCCAAACAGCAGCGGAGGAGAGTACCAAACAGATAGTAGAAAAATTCTGCGTTAGGGGGTATAACCTACAAGAACTGCAGAAAACCAGAAATGAAGTACTCCAGATGCCAAGGGAGAAGTTGTTTGAAAGAAAACAAAAGGATGATATCAATATCCTGCCATGGAAACAGACTTTCAATACATCCAGCTTGGTAGTTCAGAGAGCGACCAATGCACTATGGCCGATAGTGAAAACAGACCAGAAGTTAACATCATTACGGTCCACCAAACCAATGGCTTGTTACACCGGAGGCCGTAACATCCGTGATATGGTGGTCCACACGGACATCACCAACTTCAAAGTCCTTTCAAGTGAAATTACCACGTTCTTATCTCGACAACCAGGTTGCTACCGGTGCCTCCAATGCACCACCTGCAAGGCTCTACAAACTGGCAGAGAATTTAAGCACCCCAATAAGGATACCCAATTCAAGATTCATCACATTTTGACCTGTACAACAACCCACGTAATTTATTTAGCATACTGCCCCTGTAAATTACATTACGTCGGGAAGACTATCAGGACTATCAGGACCATTCGAGAGCGGATGGCCCTGCACCGCTCTGCAATTAAAACAGCATTAACTACGGGCAAAGCCGATCAGCCTTTAGCTCGGCACTTCAGGGATTACAAACACACCCTGCAAGATTTGAAATTCATACTCATAGATCATGTCCCCGCTTCCCACCGCGGTGGTGACAGGGGGGGCGCTTTATTGAGAATGGAGAGTAAGTGGATTTATCGCTTACAAACGGTCGCACCGGGCGGCCTGAATGAGCGAATTTATTGGACTGTTTGCTTATGATTCATACTATTCGCTACATTGACACTTCTGCTGTAATGTCTGATAATTATCACTTATACTACCCCGACATTTAATACAGTGTTATACATTGATGTTTTTTCTGCTCCATAGATTCTTTCCTACGGAGTCTGGCATTGGTGGCCAGGGACGCCTCCTAGCTCACGCAGTGAGTGACTATGGCAACGCATTTGGTTGCCAGGCACCCCTGACCAGCAAGGATGACGTCAGTGGACGGGGACGCAACCGAACACGGAAGCGGAGACCGAGCCACACTCGGCTGCCAGCCATGACTCTACAGGATTGTAAGTATATATGTTACCCACTTGCAAGCGGTGGTTATTTCTGTTTATACATGTGATAGGCGCCTTGAGGAAAATACCCGCCGTGGTATTGAAACGTCGGCCATGCCGCACATGTTGTATTTATCTTTATTCGATTAAACCAGCATTTATCAAGACCCAGGAGTGACACTTCTTTTCCACAGTACCTACTTTTCTAGTGGGCACCCGGGCAATTGATACCAACAGCAGAGTGCCGGTTCTACACCGTACCTATACATATATATATATATATATATATATATATATATATATATGTGGGTTGGCGCCCTTTAGTAAGATCTTCAATGATTAGATCTATGAAGCCTTAAGTTGGAATTCCATACACATACAAGTAAAGTCCAAAATTCATATATATATTTATTAAAAATGTCTCTGGATCCACACTCCAATGGTGGTTAAATTAGATCATAAAAAGTTCAGTGGTACAGTTCATATCGGTACAGTAAAACGATCCCAACGCGTTTCGTCCCAACACGGGACTTCATCAGGGGTTCGCAAAAAGTTTAGGGGCAAGTTCCACAGTGTTTTCGCTATGGACGTCTCCGACTGGGTTTATGTATGATAATACTTTAAGATTTCAAAAAGGTACCTTGGGGAGTTATTACCATATAGAATCTATTGTTCCACAGGAGCGCTCATTCTTAATTGCGGGTTAGGCTTCCTGATAATTAGCTCAGCACACTCAATTAGCTCAGCACACTCAGATCCCACAATTACGGGTAATTGTGGGGCTTGGGAATTCGGGGTTCTAGGGTGTTCACCCTGCTATACCCTCCCCGACTCCGTTCACTTTTTCGGAGAAGGTTTTGAGATATGGAATCCTTTTTCTAATGCACGCTTAATAGATGTATTCAGACTGTGCCCATAGGCCTTGTAGGGTAGACACACTTATTCAGGGACCGTCCTGGATCAAGGTATACTCGAGAACAAGGTGTAGCCAATGTATAGTCAGAAACTGATCGGAAACAGGATTATCACCTTTTGGAGATGTGCACCAGTGTAAAGGTTCAGTAGCATGCCCCATTATATACACCCTCCCCAAAATACACAAGTCCCGCACTCGGCCACCCGGTAGGCCGATAATCTCTGCTTGTGGATCCCTTCTCCAGCCACTAGCCAAATATGTCGACTCATTTCTGCAAGCACTGGTCCGACAGGGCGATAGTTACATACGTGACACTGCAGACTTCATGGACAGATTACTTGAAATTGACATCAGAGGTGAAAGGATTCTTCTAGCAACAATGGATGTAAACTCCTTATACACGGTGATCCCCCATGATGATGGTCTGAGGACACTGGAAGAAGCATTACAGAGGAGAACCCTGAGAGAACCACCCACCGCATTTCTAACCGAACTGGCGGAGCTGGTACTCAAATGCAACCATTTTCTATACCTGGATACCTATTATGTACAACAAGCGGGAACAGCAATGGGATCGAACCTTGCCCCGTCCTATGCAGGACTGTACATGATAGACTACGAGACAACACACATCTTCCCGACTTACCACTCAAAAATGAAACTGTACAAGCGCTTCATCGATGACGTCTTCATTATTTGGACAGGGACCCGAGCAGAGTTCATTGGAATGGTGGACACCCTGAATCATAAACAGCACCCCATCAGGTTCACATACCAAGTCGAAGAAGCCTCAATTCACTTTCTGGACATTAACATCACCCATGATGGCAAACGGTTTAACACCAGCTTATTCCATAAATCTACCGACCGTAACACCCTCCTACTCAGCTCCAGCCAACATCCACCAAACTTGAAAGAGAACTTACCTGTGTCCCAATTCATGAGAGTGATACGCAACAACACAGTGGCCGCGACAATGGAGACGCAATTGGATGAAATGGCAGAAAAATTTAAAGAGAGGGGCTACTCAAACAAAACCATCACGAGATGCCGACAGAAGGCCTATCGGAACTCACAGAAACCAACTGCTGCAAACATCAAAGAAAAGAAGAAAGACAGGATGATCTATGTCAGCACGTTTGACAACACCGCACACCGGACCAGACAGAGTCTCCATCAACATTGGCCCATTGTTGCCAGCGATAGGAACCTGAAATTGCAGAAGACCGGCCCACCGATGATGGCCTACAGAAAAGGACCCAACTTGAAGCAAATCTTAATGCGCCCCATGATTCATCCTAGCGAACCGGCACAGTCGACATGGCTCAACACCACCAAAAAAATGGGTTGCTTTAAATGCACTGGCTGCATCACATGCAGCAGCATGAACACGGGACCGACATTCCCGCATCCCCATACAGGACGTCCTATAAAGATAAGACATAGGTTACACTGCCAACTGGACCATGTCATCTATCTCCTGAACTGTCCTTGTGGCTTAGCCTATGTGGGCATGACCACAAGGAAGTTCAGGGAGAGGATGGCAAACCACAGGTATGCAATACGGGTATCTACTGAGACCAAAAAAGCAGAGCAACCGGTACCTAGACATTTCCTTCAGGCAGGACATCAAACCACCACACTACGGTGCCGATTGATCGACTGGATCCCACCACCACCGAGGGGAGGAGACCGAGCACTCCTCCTGAAAAAAGCAGAAAGCAAATGGATCCATGTCCTGGACACACTTGCCCCGAAGAGGATGAATGAGAACAACCCATTGTCCAACTTCCTGAGATGAGAGCACGGGAGGAGGCGCAGGGGTAAGCACACTTAGGCGATGACTGATGCCCGACACTGGCTGAACTCATGGGACCAGAGGGCCAGAGCCAGGAGTGTGTAACCCCCACAAAGGCGACACGAGCAAATTATGAGGGAACCGACTCGATGAAACCAGCAGAATAATGGAGACAAGATGGTACTCAGGCGATGATTATGAACCTAACCTGGACCACATGGACGTCCAGGGGATCTTGAGCCAAGAGTACAATCTTGGACACAGAGTGACATTGTGAAATCCAGTGGAGGATCCATACATGGACTATGGACCACATGACAATATATGAGGATGGCATATTCATCCTTAGGATGGGACATCGATACCCCCACCTTATTGTTGTATTTACCGTTTATGCAAATGTAATTTCTTCACATTGGGTTTACTGATCTATAGCACGATGACACGAGAGGGTGTCTCTGACTCTGATGCTCTATGTCCATAGAGGGCATGAGAAACTATCACTATATACATTTATGAAAGTGCATGGCTGTGCCGATCTAGCACTTTAGTGGACACAGATGTGTCCATGCCTAGGTCCCGGTCTTGCACGAATACATGATAGCAGTAATGGCTTCATGCATTAGACTTTTGCACCAATGATATAATTTCCTCCACCTTAGGGCTGTCATATACATTGATAACACACACCTCACTACACACCCCTGGTTATGGATAATACACCAAGGTTCCTTATTTCCCCACAGTTTGGGTTTGCACTGTGCACACCTTTATCTCTCACCACTGTAGCGCACTTTGTTTTTTCACGTAGAAATGGGGACAAACGGCACCACTAGTCTAGAACATAGCCGCATGAACACTAACCCCACATCACCCCACGGCACCAGCAGTATCACCACCGCTGCACAGTTAGACACTGAGGGACTTAGAGACCCCGCATCACCTAGCGGTAAAGACACTATTGTATAGAGACACCTGCACGTTAAGGATCTGACAGCCCCACTTAGTTAGCAGTCCGTCAGCACGGACAGCTAACACCGCCCCCAGCCGGAGCCCAGCACCTATCACGACACTGTAACTGAAGTGACATGGCATGCGCTCCACCAGCCACAGGGCTGGGTGGAGCTTGCGTGTCATGGACAGGAAGCACTCCTGATTCTAGAGCTGTTACACCTGTCGGCACGGGGAGGAGGCTTTGCATTAATGATTGTCAATTAACTGTGCATATAAACCCGGGACAGGGCGGCTACTCAGTAGGTCTCTGCTCACTGTAGCAGAAGGACCTCTGGACTGCTGACTCCATTTTTCCTTCAAAGGCTGTGATATTTTGGTGACTTCCCCTTGATAAAGATCCTGGATTGGGATCGAAACGTTGGGACAGTTTTTGGAAAAACTGACAACTGACTTGGTATGTGTAAAACCTAAAAATCTTTTTTTCTGTTGATGAATAAATGAAAAAAGTTTTTTTATCTTAAAAACTTGGAGGCGAGTGCTCATTTCCATTAGTGGATTTTTTGGATTATATATATATATATATATTATTTATTTATTTATTAACAGTTTCTTATATAGTGCAGCATATTCTGTTGTGCTTTACAAAGGAGACATATATATATATATATATATATATATATATATATATATATATATATATATATAAAGCACGGGAGGTCAGGCACTCCAAACGACCAGGTCAGCTTCAGCTGGTGCCATCACAAATGGATAGATATCGAGACGGGAGATGAGGCACTCTAAGCTTAATGATGAAATGAACGACGGTAGCCAAAGCTATAACAACGTTTCAAATTTTACTAATTTTTCATCAGGTTACAACAACAATAAAAAACAAACATACCTTTATAGAAAGAGATCACCAAGAAGTGTGTGGCTGAGCGGGACGGGACCAAACACCCGCCCTTTCCGCCTGCAATACTGACGTCACCTGTCAGGTGTGTCAGGGAAAAACAGTGTATAAACTATCACCATGGCAACATTCCTGAAAACAAATATGCGTACGTAAAACAGAATGCATCAAACATAAAATGATGTACAGCATAAAGAGGCAGCACAAGAATGTGTGAGGTAGACATCATCTAAACACTGCATATGAAATTTGTTCATTTAAGCCATTGGGAGAAACCACATTTAGACGGTGAATCCACCTTGATTCACACCGTAAAAGTTGAAGCGGGCGGTTACCGCCTCTAATGGAAGGAGGGATACAGTCAATAATCCTGAAACGCAGACTGTTCAAAGGATGCCGGCGTTCCAAAAAGTGACGGGCTACAGGCTGTTCTGCCTTGCCACTGGCAAGAGCTGCCCGAATCGCACTTCTATGGAGAGCGATGCGTTCCTTGCATTTTCTCTCCGTCTTGCCGATATAGCTGAGACTGCAAGGGCAAATTAATTGGTAAACAATAAAAGATGAAGTACATGTAAAATGATATTTAATTTTGAACACTTTGCCAGTGTGGGGATGAGAAAAAGAATCTCCCGGCAACATAAACTGGCATGCCGTACAAGTGCATTTAAAACAACCAGGACGTAATTGGTTAAGCCAGCTTGGTTCAATCGGTGCAGGGTTAAATGTAACATTGGTTTTAACTAAAAAGTCTTTTAAGTTGCGGCCTCTAGAATGGCAAGGCATGATGCGGTCATCTTTAAAAGGCAGAGAACGATCGCTTTTAATAATGGGCCAATTCTTTTTTATCACAGAAGTAATAGCGTTACTTGATGTATTAAATTTGTTAACCCAAGTGATAGTCTGCGCAGAGTTACAGCATTTAGGTTTGTGTAGAAGCAGAGTGTTTCTATTCATTGAGAGAACGTTGGCCTTACATAGGAGAAGTTCATTTTTGTCATACCCGCGTTGTATGAACTTGTCAACCAATTCATCCAATTGAGTCTCACAGATGGAATTGCAATTGTTGATACGACGGTATCGGATCATCTGTGAGAAAGGCAATGATTTAACTAAATTGCGAGGATGGCAGCTCAATGGTTGAAGAGAGGTATTACGGTCCGTTTTCTTTGTGTACACACTCGTGATGAGGTCATTGTCGACTATTTTTATGTCGACATCTAAAAAGTGGACATGTTGATTGTTGATCTCAAAAGTAAATTTGATGGGATTATCAGACGCATTGTGTGTTGTAATAAGGTCACATAGTAGCGCTGGTGGCCCTGACCATAGGACGAACAGGTCGTCTATGTAGCGTTTGAATAACACAAAATTTTTTGAAATATCTGTAACTGAAAAGAAGACATCTGACTCAACCAAAAACATGAAAATGTTCGCATAGGACGGTGCCACCGAGGATCCCATGGCACACCCTTGGACCTGTAAATAAAATTCATTGTGTTCCTTACCGTTCATAGTGACTTTGGCCAGAACAAAATTGACTTTATTATTGCATTATTGGATTTGATTTTGAACAACAATTTTTTTCTTTACAACAATGAATTTTATTTACAGGTCCAAGGGTGTGCCATGGGATCCTCGGTGGCACCGTCCTATGCGAACATTTTCATGTTTTTGGTTGAGTCAGATGTCTTCTTTTCAGTTACAGATATTTCAAAAAATTTTGTGTTATTCAAACGCTACATAGACGACCTGTTCGTCCTATGGTCAGGGCCCCCAGCGCTACTATGTGACCTTATTACAACACACAATGCGTCTGATAATCCCATCAAATTTACTTTTGAGATCAACAATCAACATGTCCACTTTTTAGATGTCGACATAAAAATAGTCGACAATGACCTCATCACGAGTGTGTACACAAAGAAAACGGACCGTAATACCTCTCTTCAACCATTGAGCTGCCATCCTCGCAATTTAGTTAAATCATTGCCTTTCTCACAGATGATCCGATACCGTCGTATCAACAATTGCAATTCCATCTGTGAGACTCAATTGGATGAATTGGTTGACAAGTTCATACAACGCGGGTATGACAAAAATGAACTTCTCCTATGTAAGGCCAACGTTCTCTCAATGAATAGAAACACTCTGCTTCTACACAAACCTAAATGCTGTAACTCTGCGCAGACTATCACTTGGGTTAACAAATTTAATACATCAAGTAACGCTATTACTTCTGTGATAAAAAAGAATTGGCCCATTATTAAAAGCGATCGTTCTCTGCCTTTTAAAGATGACCGCATCATGCCTTGCCATTCTAGAGGCCGCAACTTAAAAGACTTTTTAGTTAAAACCAATGTTACATTTAACCCTGCACCGATTGAACCAAGCTGGCTTAACCAATTACGTCCTGGTTGTTTTAAATGCACTTGTACGGCATGCCAGTTCATGTTGCCGGGAGATTCTTTTTCTCATCCCCACACTGGCAAAGTGTTCAAAATTAAATATCATTTTACATGTACTTCATCTTTTATTGTTTACCAATTAATTTGCCCTTGCAGTCTCAGCTATATCGGCAAGACGGAGAGAAAATGCAAGGAACGCATCGCTCTCCATAGAAGTGCGATTCGGGCAGCTCTTGCCAGTGGCAAGGCAGAACAGCCTGTAGCCCGTCACTTTTTGGAACGCCGGCATCCTTTGAACAGTCTGCGTTTCAGGATTATTGACTGTATCCCTCCTTCCATTAGAGGCGGTAACCGCCCGCTTCAACTTTTACGGTGTGAATCAAGGTGGATTCACCGTCTAAATGTGGTTTCTCCCAATGGCTTAAATGAACAAATTTCATATGCAGTGTTTAGATGATGTCTACCTCACACATTCTTGTGCTGCCTCTTTATGCTGTACATCATTTTATGTTTGATGCATTCTGTTTTACGTACGCATATTTGTTTTCAGGAATGTTGCCATGGTGATAGTTTATACACTGTTTTTCCCTGACACACCTGACAGGTGACGTCAGTATTGCAGGCGGAAAGGGCGGGTGTTTGGTCCCGTCCCGCTCAGCCACACACTTCTTGGTGATCTCTTTCTATAAAGGTATGTTTGTTTTTTATTGTTGTTGTAACCTGATGAAAAATTAGTAAAATTTGAAACGTTGTTATAGCTTTGGCTACCGTCGTTCATTTCATCATTAAGCTTAGAGTGCCTCATCTCCCGTCTCGATATATATATATATATATATATATGTACACCCTGAGACGGCACTCCAAACGATCCAATGTGCGATACAAATGGTCCACTGAGGGAACAATAATGACTGTGGTGCCCTCCGAACTGGACAGCAAGGTTGCTGCCAGTAGTACAGGCTGACGAGGGGGCGGCGGCACTCAAACAAATAAACAGGCAGCAGGCAGTGTTACTGACGTTTCGGGACACGGCAGTCCCTTTATCAAAGTGCTGGTGAGACAAATAACATTACAATACAAACATACCTTTATACCGGAGGACCCGTCCACGTAGCCCGGCGTGGCGCCCGGAGGCGCAAGAAAATGACGTCATACATCACAGGCGCATCGCTGGATCACGTGGAGGAGATCACGTGGTCTACAACACCAATAGAAAGCAGATTAAAACCGTTGCTAAGGCAACAACATGAAAACAAAACGGTGCTAGAAGAACATAGCGCTGTATATACAAGATGAGCCATAAGCAATAAACAATGTGCACGATTAGTTACCATGACAACCTACTAAGGGTAAAAGCACAGTGCAATAATACATAACATACGATTAAATGAGACATCATCTGTGATACCTAGAGGAAATAGAAAAACGTGTATGTAAATGTAGCCCATTTGGAACAATGTCCACCAGGCATTATATATGTCTAACAACTATACAAATATATGTTGCAGAAATCACTCTAGGCTGAACAGTTAACTATAAAAAATTGCACATAGTATACTGGGCTGGCCCTATCCATTATAAAAATTGCGATAAACCCAAATTTTCATTTAAGCCTCGGGGGGCTAGTGTGTCCAGGCAAAAAATCCACCTGCATTCCACTCTTCTAAGGATCCCCGACCGATCACCACCCCGAAATAGGGGGGGGACATGGTCAATTATCCTATAGCGTAGCGTAGCAAGTGGATGTCTAGCCTCAATGAAATGCCTCGCCACAGGAAACTCACTGTGGCCGGCTGCAAGTCCAATTTTGATATTGGACCTATGTGCTGCGGCCCGTTCCTTAAAGGAACGGTCAGTTTTGCCTATATAATGGCGCCCGCACGGGCAGCTGATCATATAGACAACAAATTGCGTGCTGCAACTGACTCTATGCTTGATTTTATACTTCTTTCCAGAGTATGGGTGGCAAAATGTGTCCCCTTGTACCATGTAGTTGCACGTAATGCAACCACTGCAGCGATAACATCCTGGTTTTGGTGTACCCAGGAAGGTAGATGGTTTAGATGGGGGAAACCGGACATCATTTTTGACTAGGTGGTCTCTCAAATTTCTACCCCTTTTGTAAGCACACATAATGGATTTATTGTGCAAAGCTGATAAATGGGGGTCGGTGGATACCAATGGCCAAAATTTACGGGAAATCTGATTAATTTGTGAACTTTTATTGTGGAAAGAGTTTACCCAGATAATTTTATTGTCAGTTGTGGCTGGACTGGTAGGATTCAATGCCTGCTCCCGACTCATGGACATGACTTTTTGTTTAGATTTAGACAACTCTTTGTGGTCATATCCTCTCGCTAGAAATTTGTCCACCATTTTGTTCAGGGAACATTCAAGATCTTGTGGTTCGCTAGAGATGCGCAGTACTCGCAGCATCTGCGAAAAGGGAAGTCCCTTTTTGAGTGGAATGGGGTGGTGGCTATTGGCCAGAAGTATGTTGTTCCTGTCGGTTGCTTTAGTATACAGGGAGGTAGTAATTTTCCCATCAATTAATTTGATATTCACATCAAGAAATTGTACTTGTGTATTGTCTATATTAAATGTGAATTTAACCGGTGAGTCTGTCTCATTGTGTGCCATTATATGGCTCTTCAATGACTCAGCTCCACCATGCCAGAAAACCAGGAGGTCATCTATGTATCTCAAATACAAGATGACCGCATCCTTGACAAGTAAATTTTCCATAAACAAATTTTTATCAATGGTATACATAAACGCATTAGCGAACGATGGGGCCACTGAGGACCCCATCGCACACCCTTTGCGCTGAAGATAAAACTTGCCATTAAACGTAAAATAATTACGTTCCAGCGTGAGAGACAATAATTAAAAAAAAAACTGAATGGGTGGACCTGTGTATAGTGGATTGTTGGTGATGAGCACGGCCACAGCCTCCAGCCCCCCCACATGCGGAATGCATGTGTATAGACTGGACACATCGACCGTGCCCAGCACACAATCAGCAGGTAAATTTTCCAGATTAGACAATTTGTGTATAAGGGCGTTGGTATCCTTGAGATAAGAACCCATGTTCTGTATGCAAGGCTGCAAAAAATGGTCTAAATAGACCGATACTGCTTGGTACAGAGACCCCCTGGCCGATATAATAGGCCTACCCGGGGGATTGACAAGACTCTTATGTATTTTCGGCAATAAATACAATAGTGGCACCACCGGATAAGGAGTACACAAGACTTCTCTGGTGGATGCAGTAATTATATTATCTTGTACAGCGGAGTCAAGGATGGAGTCCAATTCAGTTTTATACATAAGAGTGGGATCTTTGGAGAGGGATGTATAAACCTCCATGTCACTGAGCTGGCGATCAGCTTCCTTCACATAATCAGATGTATTCAAGATCACCGTGGCTCCACCTTTGTCCGCTGCCCGAATGGAAATGGAATTATCATTTTTTAGAGCCTTCAATGCTTTCCACTCCTCTGGTGAAAAATTGGAGTGAGTTTTAAGGTTAGTGGCATGCAGTGTGGAAGTCTCATTGTCCAACATACGGCCAAAGGTTCTAATGGACGCATTTAATGAGTTGGGCTCAAATTTAGATTTTTTTCGTAAAGACCTGGGAAATAACTCCTCAGTTGGTTGGATGTCACTGCCACTTTTGTCCTGAAAGTATTCTTTGAGTTTTAGTTGACGTATTAACTTATAATGTTCCACTTTGGTGGTGAAACGATCCATTTTGGAGATAGGCACGAAGTTGAGCCCCTTCGTAAGGACTTGATGTTCAATTGCTGAAATGGATCGGTCGGACAAATTGAAGATCAGTTCTTCGGGAATCTCTTGGGTTGGAACCGGGTTTTGACCTCTCGACCTT
This sequence comes from Crinia signifera, assembly GCF_055691185.1. Classification (NCBI taxonomy): domain Eukaryota; kingdom Metazoa; phylum Chordata; class Amphibia; order Anura; family Myobatrachidae; genus Crinia; species Crinia signifera. The sequence goes on along the minus strand of NC_139221.1, from coordinate 17,682,560 downwards.
TGATTTTGGCCGCCCCTCCGCGTGAATTTTCTGCGGCGGGTAGCGCCGAATTTTTGGGGCGTGCCCCTAAAGGGAGGTGACCCTGAGAACTAGTGCCTTGGTCCATATCACTCTGAGATGATTGTTCATCTCGTGATGAATCATAATCCCGACCAACTCGATTGCGGCGATTGAAAGGCCTCCTTTTGTAGGGACGTGCGGACTGTACTCCTCCCGTTAACCAAGGATATACTAGATGGCGTTCATAGTCGCTATTGACTTTATCCTTTTTATTCTTTTTATAAGCAACCAGATCTTTTCTGTATTTATCCAACTGGAGCTTGATTTTTTCCATCCAGTTGGTGGTTGTATCCTGGAGGAGAGTGTCCTGGTATTGTCTCTCAAAGATCTCGATCTTATTGCGGATAGTTGTTAATTCTTTAGAGACTTCTTCTATAACAGCAACCATTAAATCGAATGAACATTTATTTAATATAGACGTCCAAACTTTGCAAAACGGTATGCTGTACCGTCCTATTGTGGGTACATTGTTCACCCGGAAGCCCCTAGGGATCTTCCTTTCGCGCACATAGTCCGACAGAGTGGTACCATGGAAATGATAGTCAGTTTCCTTTCTTTTTAGATTCAACCACTCGTGATACAACTGAATATTTTCAGGAGTGCTAGTGGAATTTGACATGTCTTCTTTGAATAAAACTCGGTCGTAATCGGAATCCGAGTAGCTAAAAATGGAGCCATGAATGAGCTCCACCCTTGTTTGTGAATGAGGCCCAGCCTCCATAGACTGTGCAGTGCTGTCCATAGCAATGCAGATCTACTCACCAGCAGATGTCAGAGAAAACCGGCTGTGCTTTGTCAGGTAACAGGTATATACAACTAAACACCCGTGTTGAAAGTGGTGAACACACGTGAAAGCTTTGGTCCACAATAGCATGTAGGTAGTTACAGATGGAATTCTGCACAGGTGGGTGCCCGTCGGATCCTGAGCTTTAGCAGCAAACAAGTCCTATGTATGTACACCCTGAGACGGCACTCCAAACGATCCAATGTGCGATACAAATGGTCCACTGAGGGAACAATAATGACTGTGGTGCCCTCCGAACTGGACAGCAAGGTTGCTGCCAGTAGTACAGGCTGACGAGGGGGCGGCGGCACTCAAACAAATAAACAGGCAGCAGGCAGTGTTACTGACGTTTCGGGACACGGCAGTCACTTTATCAAAGTGCTGGTGAGACAAATAACATTACAATACAAACATACCTTTATACCGGAGGACCCGTCCACGTAGCCCGGCGTGGCGCCCGGAGGCGCAAGAAAATGACGTCATACATCACAGGCGCATCGCTGGATCACGTGGAGGAGATCACGTGGTCTACAACACCAATAGAAAGCAGATTAAAACCGTTGCTAAGGCAACAACATGAAAACAAAACGGTGCTAGAAGAACATAGCGCTGTATATACAAGATGAGCCATAAGCAATAAACAATGTGCACGATTAGTTACCATGACAACCTACTAAGGGTAAAAGCACAGTGCAATAATACATAACATACGATTAAATGAGACATCATCTGTGATACCTAGAGGAAATAGAAAAATGTGTATGTAAATGTAGCCCATTTGGAACAATGTCCACCAGGCATTATATATGTCTAACAACTATACAAATATATGTTGCAGAAATCACTCTAGGCTGAACAGTTAACTATAAAAAATTGCACATAGTATACTGGGCTGGCCCTATCCATATATATATATATATATGAAATTAAAGGGCTATACTATATTCTTGTACCAATATCTAGCAGCTGCTCCTTAAGTTTTCGTTCTAGAACTTGAGTAGTTGTCTGCGGCAGATCTGACACATGTGACATGATAATAGAGGCAGGGTGTAGGACATGACTTTTCACCTGTAGGCCAGATGAATGCAGAGGATCCTGTTATATGCACCCTCGAATGCTACACCCTCCTATTTTACATATTTTACATTGATTTTTATTAAGGAACTTGATTTTTTCCCCTGCAGTCTGTTTATATGAGCTGAGATCACGCCCTTCATTAACTTTCCACCTTTCATATACAGTCGTTGATTGAACGCAGCCTCTACCAATACTACTGAAGCAGTAACTAGCTCCCCTTTAGAGTGTCAGCTCTTACGAGCAGGGCCCTCACCCCTCATGTGCTTTAAGCATCTCAAGCGAGAAAACTTTAAATTCTGCATTGGAAGAACCTATTGGAATAAATACATTCATTCCAGACCAGACAGACATTGGGAAACCCCATCCTTTGGCCCCTTCCCCTGGAACTGTGGGGTTAATTACATCCTATCGCATTCAATTCAAGAACTAAAAGCAGCAATTGATATGAAGAATACGTCACATTATGAATCAAGTCTGAACTATGGGACTGAAATTACTTAAAGGGCAACAGATAATTACTAGCAGTCTTCGGTCTGTAGAAATACAGGGAGACTGCTCAGCTGTCTAACCTACATTCGAAACATATTCCTGTACATGTCAGCATGAATCATCCCTATCAATTACATATTATACGTGCTTGTAATCTCTCGTGTTGTCCATATGTCATCAATAATTACACCGTATACATGACAAAAAGTCTGCTCCGAGCCGTGCAAGTAGCAAACAGCCGAGTCTATTTATCTCTCGATTATGGGTGTAGCAAATGCTAAGCATTTATCTTTTTTACTGAGGCAAACCCAGCTGAAATATTAAGGTAGCACCCTGTGTTATTTTAGCATAGGACACTCAGTGCATATAAGGGCAAGGCGGCTTCGGAGAAGCTAAATATGACTTTCACATTTTAGGAACTGTCATGTGCTAACTTTCCCCTTCCTCCAATGTTTAGTTAATACAATCTGTTCCACCTTGACTTAAGCCTGCAGACGAAATGCGAATACAGATCATTTTGTGTCCTCTCTGTGCGGCTTTTGCGGGGCTGGGGAAAAAAATAAAATCAAGGTCATGAGCACTGTTCAGTTAGAGAAGCTCAGGTACAATTGCAGGATTTCCAATCGTTAGATAATACTAATTGATATGGGATTTGTATTGCAAAATAAAAATGACTTTTTTTTTAATTTTCATCAAATCATAAAAGTTGAAATTGAGTTTCTAAGGGGAAAATTTACTATAGCTTCTAAAAATGAAAAGAGTTGATGTAGATCAGAGCAACCAATCAGATTCAGTCTAATTTTATAGGACGCAATAGAGAAGTGATAAGATCGAATCTGATGGTTGCTACGGGCAACATCACCTCATTTCCTTTTTAGAAGCATTGTTAAATTGCGCATCTCTCTGCGAGAGATGCACACAACCTCTGCTAAAAATGCCAGCGTTGCTCACATTTGTTATATAAATTCAAATAAAAAATGTTTTGTAAAAAAAAAAAAAGGTTATGGGTGAAATGTAATAGGGTGAGAGAATCAGAAAGTGAGAGATTTGGTAAGAAATCTCCAGGTCTTTTTTAAAGCGGCAATCCAGCAAGGTACTAGAAGAAACCGGTGAGTCAGCCGATCGAGGACGGCAAGCAGAGTCAGCATTGGAAACACCCTCAATGCGTTTCAACATCAAAGACTTCGTCAGGAGGCGTGAAAAAGCCTTTGATGACGAAACGCGTTTCTTCTAGTACCTTGCTGGACCCGTCTAATAATTCGTGGCCGCCCAGGTGACTGCACATTCACGCTCGGTGATCCTATGCTGTTGATTGCATTCCTAAATTGATGTGTATGTGAGTTTTATTTTCATTAGTAAAAGTGTTTTTACAGTTACGCTCATTGTACGCCTCTCCAATTCCTTTTTGTACACACACACACACAGATATTTATATAGTTTCATGCAGAGCTGTTGACCAGAGCACATCCCTCAAAAGGGAGAACGCCTGACTGTATTGAATATATTGCTTTTTTTATTTTGAGTAAGACAGAGAAATTGACCGTGAATATCCCCTGGATCTATCAAAACCATATACCAGCTCTATTCAGCTCATATGAAGCTGTCTATATTAGTATTTTAATCTATTAAAGGTATGACTACATAACGAAAAGTGAGAGGCCTCATTCACCAACTCACTGTCCAAAATAAGGACTTGGAGTGACATTGCACTTAAGAAAACTGCTTCCTGCTTAGTGGGCCCATTTAAACACCCAATAGGAGAAGAAAATAGGGGATACTATTCACATTTCCCCCGGTATATATGACGGAGAAGTAAAATTATTCCTCATTACGTACTTCAGGAACCTCAAATATTGCCAGGATCCAATTACCACCTTGTGAAAATGGTCTGAAATAATTATTGTAATTTGCAAAACCCCTGATGAAGTACGGGTAAGGCGCGAAACGCATTGGGAATTCGTTTGCTTTTTCCAAGTGTTTGAAACTTCTCAATTATATCCCCTCTCCATTGTGCACACCACTGCACGTTTCTGACGGCAGCCCGATCCCCGTCATCTGTGTGCATCTGCCACGCTCACAGTGTCATGGCAACGCATCCGAACAAATTGGACAGCGCAGCCTAGAGACCGGAACCTAGTAATGACGTCACCACTTCAGACAAGACTAGAATTGCCTCTGTCTCCCGTGAATGGCGTATTAAAAACACAGAGAACGGCACAGAAAGGATATGGGTGTGGATGCACACATGAAGCATATACAAGATTTGTACAAAGAATATACACAAATCACAAAACAGCAAATGATAACATATCCGATGGTTGGCCATTCGTTCTCTGAGGGTCTGTTCAGTTTTGCCCACATAATGTAGGCCACATGGGCATGAAATTAAATATACAATAAATCTGGTGTTACAGGTGACCCTATGTCTGATTTTGTACAAACGGCCACCTGTACCACCAGATTTCTAGTATATTTAATTTCATGCCCAGGTGGCCTACATTACGTGGGCAAAACTGAACGGACCCTCAGAGTATGAATGGCCAACCAACGGACGGCCATTCGTGCAGCGTTATCATCTGGCACTAGGGACCAGCCTGTGGCAAGACATTTCGCGCAGGCTGGGCACAATATGGCCAATCTACAGTATATAATCATCGATCACATCCCTCAGAGGTTGCAGGGTGATAATCGTCCGCATGCTCTGATCCAATGTGAATCGCATTGGCTTCATCGCCTCAAGACGATGACTCCTTTTGGTCTCAATGACCATTTAGGACTTTTCTTTAAAATCTCTGTGTAATTCATGTGTATCTGGGCCCTGTTTATTGCAGGATTTATCTATTAATTTTTAGGGTGTCAATATGTACTTAGATATGTTATCATTTGCTGTTTTGCGATTTGTGTATATTCTTTGTACAAATCTTGTATATGCTTCATGTGTGCATCCACACCCGTATCCTTTCTGTGCCGGGCTCTGTGTTTTTATTATTCCATTTACGGGAGCCAGCGGCAATTCTAGTCTCGTCTGAAGTGGTGACGTCATTACTAGGCTCCGGTCTTCCTATATACGGTAAACATTTCCCGGCATTATGTTGAATACAAATGATTGCTTGGCAATTCTCACACCTATTTTGACAAATTCCCTTGGCACTCAAAGGGTTAATCAATGTTGTACTAAAACACACATTTACTAACATTTAAAAATAAATATAAATATTAATCTTTGAGTAAATGTGTGTTTTAGCCCTGAAAGCACAACTTAAAATACAATCGGGTTTAAATCAATCAACATAAAAAAAAAAACTATTGACCAAAATTAACCATTGTATACACCATTGTAACATAGTAATTAAGGTTGAAAAAAGACGTTAGTCCATCGAGTTCAACCTATTTGAACTCGATGGGCTAAGGAATTAAATTGCAGTTCAAGACATCATTATTGAGTGATTCATGTTTTTGTGTATAGCATCACTCCCAAGGGGTCAATTTAATTAGGTGTGAGTTTCAAGATATGAGGTGTGAGTTGCCGTTATCTCTGCGATTTCACATTGTGAATTCATTTTGAAAAAGGATTAGAAACTCACATTGTGTCTTACTTTGGTTCATTCTTTCTGACAAAATCCTTCTTAGATGGACAAAACCATGTGCACTGCGGGTGGGGAGAATTAGATTTGGGTGGGGTTTTACTTCAAAGTGAGATCTATATTGCAGTGTAAAAATAAAGCAGTCAGTATTTTCCCTGCACAGAAACAAAATTACTCACCCAAATCTAATTCTCTCTGCACATGTTACATCTGCCCCCCCTGCAGTGCACATGGTTTTGTCCATCTAAGAAGGATTTTGTCAGAAAGAATGAACCAAAATAAGGCCCATTGAATCACTCAGAGTAAAATGGCATTCTTCCATTCGCACCTCACTGAGGGTGAGTAATGGCACCATAAATCCTTATTTTAAGGTTAAAGTATTGGGACACCATGTAAAGCTCCTTAGAACACCCCCCCCTCCCTTCCAGCATGATTAATTATATAATTGGAAGTTTCCAGTTATCTTATTTAGGCCAATAATTAGATATGTTTCCATGGTATTAAAAAAAAAAGTCTTAACTCCTTGAGTGCCAATATCTCTGCCAGATGTGCAAAATATCTGCTAAAATGCCAGCATTGCTCACATTTGTTATAGAAATTCAAGTAAAAAATGTTGGGTAAGAAGAGATTATCATTTCTACATAAGCTATTTTGATAAATTCCCTTGGCACTCAAAGGGTTAAAATATCCCAAATTCAACAAATTTGTTGCTTTATGCACCTCAAATTCTATTACAGCATTTAACGTTTTTTTTTAAAACAATTACTTTTCAGATTTTTTTAAATATTTGAGTCACTTTTTTTCGTGTAAAAAATTTAGCTTCCTTATAGTTTTTTTATAGAATACTTTTTTCAAAATTTCTCAAATCAGATATTTAATCCTTTGAGTGCCAACATCTCTGTGAGAGATGTGCACAATATCGGCTAAAAATGCCAGCGTCCCTCACATTTGCTGCATAAATTCAAATAAAATAAAAAATTGTAAAAAAAGATTATATTTCCTATATAAGGTAAAAATTACAAGTCATTATGATGAATAAAAATGTTTTCTTGGCAAATTTCACACCAGTTTTGCCAAATTCACTTTTGCACTCAAAGGGTTAAATCAAGCAGTTTCCTTATGACCTCTAACAGCTTTTTTTATGATTCTATACTGTCGAGGATGCCCACTTTACTTCATGCACCTATCTTACATCGCATTTGGCTGACAATTCACAAATCTCGACTGAGTACTGCAAACATGCATTTTTAATTGGAGAATTCAGGGGAATGTCTGTTAGTTTCATTAAACAATTCACAACTCACATCTAATTGGACTGACCAAGGGAGAAATGTAATGATGTCAAATATCTAAATTGCAATATTCACTGTGTTTGGCACTTAAATCTAATTTTTTTTAATCGCATTAAATCACACTGCAAAAATTTACATAAAGCATTTTTAATTGACAAAAATGTTTTTATTATTACTTCAAAATTCTTCATATTATTATTATTATTATTATTATTAGTAGTAGTAGTAGTAGTAGTATTGTAGTAGTAGTAGTTGTGTTATTATTATAATTATTATTAGTAGCAGTAGTAGTAGTAGTAGTAGTAGTGGTAGTAGTAGTAGTGTTGCTGTTATTATTATAATTATTATTAGTAGCAGTAGTAGTAGTAGTAGTAGTAGTAGTAGTAGTAGTAGTAGTAGTAGTGTTGCTGTTATTATCATAATTATTATTAGTAGCAGTAGTAGTAGTAGTAGTAGTAGTAGTATTGTAGTAGTAGTGTTGTTGTTATTATTTTAATTATTATCAGAAGCAGTAGTAGTAGTAGTAGTAGTAGTAGTAGTAGTAGTAGTAGTAGTGTTGTTATTATTATTATTATTAGTAGTAGTAGTAGTAGTAGTAGTAGTAGTAGTAGTAGTAGCGGTACTTGTTTCCTAGCACGGCCACACCGATTTGCATCGGGGTGGTCGTGTCGGAAAAATCGCGTCGATCGCATCGCGATTTTTTAATTGAATCAAATGTGAATAGGGACACTGGGATCCGATTTTACATTGGATTCAAAGTAAAAAATTCCCTAGACCCCCAATTTTACACCCTCAACGCCACCCCACGATTGACGCCAACCCGAAGCGTGGCGAGCACAGCGAGCCCTCGCGGGGCGGCGGTGCGCGTCCTCCAACCTTTTCATACCCCTACTATCCACGTCGGCGTGGAGTTGAGAATATAAAGTGTGGCGAGCGCAGCAAGCCACCGAGCCCGAAGCGTGGCGAGCGCAGCGTGCCCCGCGAGGGGAGACGTATAACTTCACAGGTATACGCGTCCCCGCGCGGGGCTCGCTGCGCTCGCCACGCTTCGGGCACGGTGGCTCGCTGCGCTCGCCACACTTTATATTCTCAACTCCACGCCGACGTGGATAGTAGGGGTATGAAAAGGTCGGAGGACGCGCACCGCCGCCCCGCGCGGGCTCGCTGCGCTCACCACGCTTCGGGTTTGCGTCAATTGTGGGGTGACGACGGGGCCATATACAATGTGAAATGGGTCATATTGGCCCATTTCACATTGTTTCCTATGTAAAATGGACTTAATCAAGTCCATCTCATCTTGTGCCATGATAATGGCACAAGACCGATGCGATGCTCCCGATTTCAATGTTAAAAACTATTTTAACATTGAAGCCGATGGCGAAATCGCGGGCATCGCGTCGGTCGCGTCGGGGGCAATATTAATGGCCGCGACCGACGCGATGCCCGCGATTTTGTCTTTGCCGGCAAAATGGACCTGATTTCAAAGGAAATCGGGTCCATCGCGGGCATCGTGTACCTTAACTTTAAGGTACACAATGCCTGCGATTGTGGCCTTGATAGGAAACAAGTACCGTAGTAGTAGTAGTGTTTTTATTATTATTATTATTATTATTATTATTATTAGTAGTAGTAGTAGTAGCAATAGTAGTAGTAGTGTTATTATTATAATTATTATTAGTAGTAGCAGTAGTAGTGTTGTTATTATTATTATTTTTATTATTATTATTATTAGTAGCAGTAGTAGTAGTAGTGTTATTATTATAATAATTATTATTAGTAGTAGTAGTAGTGTTGTTATTATTATTATTAGTAGTAGTAGTAGCAGCAGCATTATTGTAAGTAGTAGTAGTGTTATTATTATGATTATGATTATTATTATTATTATTAGTAGTAGTAGTAGTAGTAGTAGTAGTGTTGTTGTTATTATTATTATTATTATTATTATTATTATTATTAGTAGTAGTAGTAGTAGTAGCAGCAGCATTATTGTAAGTAGTAGTAGTGTTATTATTATGATTATTGTTATTATTATGATTATTATTATTATTATTATTATTATTATTGTAAGTAGTAGTAGTGTTATTATTATGATTATTATTATTATTATTATTATTATTAGTAGTAGTAGTAGTAGTAGTGTTATTATTATGATTATTATTATTATTAGTAGTAGTAGTAGTAGTAGTAGTAGTAGTAGTAGTAGTAGTAGTAGTGTTATTATTATGATTATTATTATTATTATTATTATTATTAGTAGTAGTAGTAGTAGTAGTAGTAGTAGTAGTGTTATTATTATGATTATGATTATTATTATTATTATTAGTAGTAGTAGTAGTGTTGTTGTTATTATTATTATTAGTAGTAGTAGTAGTAGTAGTAGCAGCAGCATTATTGTAAGTAGTAGTAGTGTTATTATTATGATTATTGTTATTATTATGATTATTATTATTATTATTATTATTATTATTATTATTATCATTATTATTATTATTGTAAGTAGTAGTAGTGTTATTATTATGATTATTATTATTATTATTATTATTATTATTAGTAGTAGTAGTAGTAGTAGTGTTATTATTATGATTATTATTATTATTATTATTAGTAGTAGTAGTAGTAGTAGTAGTAGTAGTAGTAGTAGTGTTATTATTATGATTATTATTATTATTATTATTATTATTAGTAGTAGTAGTAGTAGTAGTGTTATTATTATGATTATTATTATTATTATTATTATTGTAAGTAGTAGTAGTGTTATTATTATGATTATTATTATTATTAGTAGTAGTAGTAGTAGTAGTAGTAGTAGTAGTAGTAGTAGTAGTATTACCAGTATTATTATTATTATTATTATTATTATTTATAAGGTGCAACACATTTCTCCAACACTGCACAGAGCAAAAATACAAAACCGGGTAAACTGAGAAACATGATAAATATACAAAGTAACAAATGGGAACCTAAACCTGACACATAATAAAAATAATAATTCTAGCACAACCTCACGCTTAAGGTCCCCATACACTTTGCGATTTGGGCCCAGAAATTGGGTGAATCGGCCTAAATAGCATATGTTTGATGTCCGATCTGATCCGATGCACAGTCCAATGTGCATCGGATCGGACCCGGAGATCATACGTGCTGCACGCATGACCTCCGGATCGGACCCTCTCCCAGCGGCAGGTAGCAGGGATGGCATCCGATACATCATATGCAAAAGGGCCACATGCAATGTATCGCATGTGAAGCTGCCGCCTGGTAGGGTCCCAGCTGGCTTCAGGGGAATTGGATGCAACTTCTTCCGTAGGATAAGCGGAATAGAGTATGGGGGCCTTTACAGATGTTGGAATAATGCTGACATGTAACAATTGTGGAATAATGTTGACATACTGTAACAACTGGTAAATAATAGTGTCCCAAAACAAAACATTTTAATCCAATAGAAGTGATGATGTGACCCTAACAGACAATATGAACAGCATGTGCTGAGCTGGGGAGAGAGGCTGTGCTGCAGCAGCAGCCTATTATCTCTCTGCCCACTGCCCAGCTCCCTGCAATGGGGGAGAAGGGAGCGGGACCCGTGCCCCTCCCGCAGACCCAGGTAAAAAGAAAAACCTCTACACCACTGCATACAAACTCTCAAAAGGTGTGTACACAAGGTTCAATTGCCTTGCGATTCAATACCGATTCAATCAGGATTGAATCGTATGGCAAGAAAAACTCATTCCATTTTGACTATATAGCACAGATCTGAGCGTTGTAGTCTTGCCTGCACAGTATATTTTTCTGTTTGATTTCCACTAAACGGGAGCGCACATCGGGATCGACTCGTCATCGAATGTGGCTGAAAAACGCACAGTGTGTGCGTTACATAAGAGATTTAGGTACTTGTTTCCTAGAACGGCCACAATCGTGAGTGATCGTGGCTCTTAATTAAGGGACACGATCCTCACGATGTGGCCGATTTTTTACAATTTTTTCCCTTTGAATGACAGAAATCGGGTCAATCGGTCGGTCGCGACCAATTAAAATCGGCCGCGATGCGACCGACCGATTCACCCGATTTTTCCATAGACTTCAATGTTAAAAAATCTTTTTACATTGAAATCGGGAGGATCGCGTTGGTCTTGTGCCATTATAATGGCACAAGATGAGATGGACTTGATTAAGTCCATCTCACATAGGGAAAAATGATAAAAAAGGTGAAATTGGCCAATATGACCCATTTCACATTTTTTATGTGCCCGCCATGACCCCACGATAGACGTCAACCCGAAGCGTGGCGAGCGCAGCGAGCCCGCGAGGGGCGGCGGTACGCGTCCTCCGACCTTTTCATTCCCCTACTATCCACGTCGGCGTGGAGTTGAGAATATATAGTGTGGCGAGCGCAGCGAGCCACCGAGCCCGAAGCGTGGCGAGCGCAGCGAGCCCCGCGAGGGGACGCGTATACCTGTGAAGTTATACGCGTCCCCTCGCGGGGCTCGCTGCGCTCGCCACGCTTCGGGCTCGGTGGCTCGCTGCGCTCGCCACACTATATATTCTCAACTCCACGCCGACGTGGATAGTAGGGGAATGAAAAGGTCGGAGGACGCGCACCGCCGCCCCTCGCGGGCTCGCTGCGCTCGCCACGCTTCGGGTTCACGTCTATCGTGGGGTCTAGCCCACTTAGTAACATTTGGGGGGGCAATTGAAAGAAATGGGGTGAAAAAAAAAAAATCGGGTGAAAAATCGGTCGGTCGGATCGGTCGCATCGCATGCGACCAAATCGCATGCGATGCGATCGATCCGATTTTTTATCTTACGACCACAACGATCTAAATCGTTGTGGCCGTGCTAGGAAACAAGTACCGAGATTTACAATACAGAAACATAATGCCCAGGGCCGGCGCCACCACTAGGCAAACCTAGGCATTTGCCTAGGGCGCCGGCCACTGGAGGGCGGAAAATGCCGCCCGGGTACCTGTCCTACCGGCGCTGTCTATTTCAATCTGGCGGCGGAGGCAGCGGGGGTCCCTGCAGTCTAATAAAAATCACGAGCGCTATCCGCCGGGCTATGCGGAAGCGCTTCTAGTGTGAAAACTCTGGCAGCACGGCGCACGCTGATCTCAGCCAATCAGCGTGCTGCCAGAGTTTTCACACTAGAAGCGCTTCCGCATAGCCCGGCGGATAGCGCTCGTGATTTTTATTAGACTGCAGGGACCCCCGCTGCCTCCGCCGCCAGATTGAAATAGACAGCGCCGGTAGGACAGGTACCACCCCACACCTCACACACCCCCCCCCCCCGGCACCGGGGCGCCCCCAGCCCGACTCGCCTGGGGCGCTCCGGTGCCTTGCACCGGCCCTGATAATGCCGCTGAATATCTGGGCTCTGCGCTTCTATGAAAAACGACCTTAGACACCCAGATAGTAGAAGATTACGTTATAATGAGAATAAGTGCAGCATTGCATAGAAATAAGTATTATTACCATTATTCAGTGTAATCCTTGTAAGTGTTCAGAATCTACAATCAGAACACGGCTTAAGAATTTCCACTCGTACGTGTGACACCTCGAAATCGTCAGGGGCCTGCAAATTAGTGTCTCATTACACACTTACTGGAGGGAGGTGCCGCGACGGGCCATGCTCTCTGGGGAAAAAAAACATAATATATAATAAAGGCAGCTTAACACCACTTTAATACATATCATTTGAAAACTGGATTATTTTCGCAGTATAAGCTTTGAGGAATTCCCACATATTGACTGTAATAAGGAACATGCTGTCATTTAAATATATAAATTAAAAATAAAAAAAATATACGAACAAAGCAAATCTATAACAAAAGACAAAAATGTCGCCGTTGTAAAAATATTGTTCTCGGCTGGAGAAAAACAAAAACAAATGTCATTTAATTTTCTTATTTTATTTTTTTTTTCAAGTCGTGGTCGTTCTCTTTTCCAATTAATTTCAAGGCTGTTGAGTAGAGTTTATTTGCTTTTTTTTTTAATCTTGCCGTGTAAAATCCCAGTGGGGAAAATGGTTAATCTATGTGACAGATGGTCCGAACAATCTATACTGTAGCTTTTACCAGACGTCAAAGGGCATTTCAGGTCCTCTGTTCCTTTTCAAGTGTAACAGTAAAATATTGATTCTGAGGTTTAACACGTTTAACTTGGAAAATACCTACAGGTGTGGGACCTGTTCTGCTGTTCTCCGAGAGGTGTAGGGGCTGGTGCATTGTGGGTATGGCTTTATTTACCCCTTGTGATTTGGAGAATTGTGTATAAAATATATTTTAGAACAAATGACCTTGTTTCTTATCACACATATGACCGTGACTAGAGAAATACACTGGCCCATTTTTGCTGGTGTGGGATTTGGCTCTGATTCGCCATTTGATTTTTGGTTTCAAATTTAAAAAAAAAAAAATTGAAAACAAAATTTACAAAAAAAAAGGAAAATTACAGAATTTTGCCCTTTTTATTTATAGTATTTAAACCTCAGTGACATTAATTACCAGTAATTTCCAGTTAATATTGACCAACAGCTCACAGTATTATTTTTAAACTTTTCACCAACATATTGCAGTGAGCTGTTGGGTGACACTAGTACCACTTTTAGATTGCACTGCGGGGTCTGGCACTTCCACATTAAGGGGGTTATTTTGGTTCATTCACAAAGGCAAATTCCTTCTCAAGTGGACAAAACCATGGGCCTTATTTTGGTTCATTCTTTCTGACAAAATCCTTCTTAGATGGGCAAAACCATGTGCACTGCAGGTGGGGCAGGTGTTACTTGTGCAGAGAGAATTAGATTTGGGTGGGGTTTTACTGCAAAGTGAGATCTGAATTGCAGTGTAAAAATAAAGCAGTCAGTATTTTACCTGCACAGAAACAAAATTACTCACCCAAATCTAATTCTCTCTGCACATGTTACATCTGCCCCCCTGCAGTGCACATGGTTTTGTCCATCTAAGAAGGATTTTGTCAGAAAGAATGAACCAAAATAAGGCCCCATGTGCACTGCAGGGGGGCAGATGTAACATGTGCAGATAGAATTAGATTTGATGAGTTATTTTCTTTCTGTGCAGGGTAAATACTGGCTGCTTTATTTTTACACTGCAATATAGATCTAACTGAAGTAAAACCCCACCCAAATCTAAATCTCTCTGCACATGTTACATCTGCCCCACCTGCAGTGCACATGGTTTTGTCCATCGGAGAGTGAATTTACCTTTACGAATAAACCAGAATAACTCCCATAGTTATAACAATGGAAGTAGCACGCACACACAGGGTACAACACACTGCAGCATCTCACACACACACACACACACACACACACACACATGCACGCAGAGTTATAACAATGGAAGAAGCACACACACACACTGGGTACAACACACTGCACCAGAACACACACACACTGGGTACAACACACTGCACCAGAACACACACATACTGGGTACAACACACTGCACCAGCACACACACACATGCACGCAGACTTATAACAATAGAAGAAGCACACACACACTGGGTACAACACACTGCACCAGCACACACACTGGGTACAACACACTGCACCAGAACACACACACACTGGGTACAACACACTGCACCAGAACACACACATACTGGGTACAACACACTGCACCAGCACACACACACATGCACGCAGACTTATAACAATAGAAGAAGCACACACACACTGGGTACAACACACTGCACCAGCACACACACTGGGTACAACACACTGCACCAGCACACACACACACTGGGTACTACACACTGCACCAGCACACACACACACTGGGTACAACACACTGCACCAGCACACACACTGGGTACAACACACTGCACCAGCACACACACACACACACACACTGGGTACAACACACTGAACCAGCACACACACACACACACACACACACACTGGGTACAACACACTGCACCAGCACACACACACACACACTGGGTACAACACACTGCACCAGCACACACACACACACACACACTGGGTACAACACACTGCACCAGCACACACACACATTGGCTTACAGTGCACCTTAAATACAGTTTGTGTCAGATACAGGGCCTGAGTCAGACCCACATATTTTGGAACGCCCCCCCCCCCTGCCCAAACCCCATCAGTAGCATGTGAGGGGATGTGGTCACTTACACATCCCCGAGCATGTGGCCGCTAGTCGGAGAACTCAATAGATGGTCGCTCACACTGGAATGATTTCTGTTGCCTTTAGTAATAAACTGACTTTCATTACAGCCGATGATCATGTGATGTCATCCGCCTGCCCCAAATAGGGTGCGCCACGACTGTGTTCCCAGGAGAATGCCGGCGTTTTCATGGGGACGCTCATAAAATGTTGGGCGTTTCGCCACCATTTTAAATACAGTGCAGGCGGTGTATTCATTGCTGGATACAGTGCAGGCGGTGTATTCATTGATGGATACAGTGCAGGCGGTGTATTCATTGCTGGATACAGTGCAGGCGGTGTTTTCATTGTTGGATACAGTGCAGGCGGTGTATTCATTGTTGGATACAGTGCAGGCGGTGTATTCATTGCTGGATACAGTGCAGGCGGTGTATTCATTGTTGGATACAGTGCAGGCGGTGTATTCATTGCTAGATACAGTGCAGGCAGTGTATTCATTGCTGGATACAGTGCAGGCGGTGTATTCATTGTTGGAGACAGTGCAGGCGGTGTATTCATTGCTGGATACAGTGCAGGCGGTGTATTCATTGCTGGATACAGTGCAGGCGGTGTATTCATTGTTGGAGACAGTGCAGGCGGTGTATTCATTGCTGGATACAGTGTAGGCAGCGTATTCATTGCTGGATACAGTGCAGGCGGTGTATTCATTGCTGGATACAGTGCAGGCGGTGTATTCATTGCTGGATACAGTGCAGGCGGTGTATTCATTGCTGGATACAGTGCAGGCGGTGTATTCATTGCTGGATACAGTGCAGGCGGTGTAGTCATTGCTGGATACAGTGCAGGCGGTGTTTTCATTGATGGATACAGTGCAGGCGGTGTAGTCATTGCTGGATACAGTGCAGTCGGTGTATTCATTGATGGATACAGTGCAGGCGGTGTAGTCATTGCTGGATACAGTGCAGGCGGTGTATTCATTGCTGGATACAGTGCAGGCGGTGTAGTCATTGCTAGATACAGTGCAGGCGGTGTGTTCATTGCTGGATACAGTGCAGGCGGTGTACTCATTGCTAGATACAGTGCAGGTGGTGTATTCATTGCTAGATACAGTGCAGGCAGTGTATTCATTGCTGGATACAGTCCAGGCGGTGTATTCATTGTTAAATACAGTGCAGGCTGTGTATTCATTGCTGGATACAGTGCAGGCGGTGTCTTCATTGCTGGATACAGTGCAGGCGGTGTATTCATTGTTGGATACAGTGCAGGCGGTGTATTCATTGCTGGATACAGTGCAGACGGTGTATTCATTGCTGGATACAGTGTAGGAGGTGTATTTATTGCTGGATACAGGGCAGGCGGTGTATTCATTGCTGGATACAGTGCAGGCGGTGTATTCATTGTTAAATACAGTGCAGGCGGTGTATTCATTGCTGGATACAGTGCAGGTGGTGTATTCATTGTTGGATGCAGTGCAGGCGGTGTATTCATTGTTGGATACAGTGCAGGCGGTGTATTCATTGTTAAATACAGTGCAGGCGGTGTATTCATTGCTGGATACAGTGCAGGCGGTCTATTCATTGCTGGATACAGTGCAGGCAGTGTATTCATTGCTGGATACAGTGCAGGCGGTCTATTCATTGCTGGATACAGTGCAGGCGGTGTATTCATTGCTGGATACAGTGCAGGCGGTGTATTCATTGCTGGATACAGTGCAGGCGGTCTATTCATTGCTGGATACAGTGCAGGCGGTGTATTCATTGCTGGATACAGTGCAGGCGGTGTATTCATTGCTGGATACAGTGCAGGCGGTGTATTCATTGCTGGATACAGTGCAGGCGGTGTATTCATTGCTGGATACAGTGCAGGCGGTCTATTCATTGCTGGATACAGTGCAGGCGGTGTATTCATTGCTGGATACAGTGCAGGCGGTGTATTCATTGCTGGATACAGTGCAGGCGGTCAATTCATTGCTGGATACAGTGCAGGCGGTGTATTAATTGTTGGATGCAGTGCAGGTGGTGTATTCATTGTTGGATACAGTGCAGGCGGTGTATTTATTGCTGGATACAGTGCAGGCGGTCTATTCATTGCTGGATACAGTGCAGGCGGTGTATTCATTGTTGGATGCAGTGCAGGTGGTGTATTCATTGTTGGATGCAGTTCAGGTGGTGTATTCATTGCTAGACACAGGGCAGGCGGTGTTTTCATTGTTAAATACAGTGCAGGCGGTGTACTCATTGCTGGATACAGTGCAGGTGGTGTATTCATTGCTGGATATAGTGCAGTCGGTGTATTCATTGCTGGATACAGTGCAGGCGGTGTATTCATTGCTGGATATAGTGCAGTCAGTGTATTCATTGCTGGATACAGTGCAGGCGGTGTATTCATTGATGGATACAGTGCAGGCGTTGTATTCATTGCTGGATATAGTGTAGTTGGTGTATTCATTGGTGGAGACAGTGCAGGTGGTGTATTCATTGCTGGATACAGTGCAGGCAGGGTTTTCATTGCTGGATACAGTGCAGGCGGTGTATTCATTGCTGGATACAGTGCAGGCGGTGTATTCATTGCTGGATACAGTGCAGGCGGTGTATTCATTGTTGGATACAGTGCAGGCGGTGTATTCATTGCTAGATACAGGGCAGGCGGTGTATTTATTGTTAAATACAGTGCAGGCGGTGTATTCATTGCTGGATACAGTGCAGGCGATGTTTTCATCGCTGGATACAGTGTAGGCGGTGTATTCATTGCTGGATACAGTGCAGGCGGTGTATTCATTGCTGGATACAGTGTAGGCGGTGTATTCATTGCTGGATACAGTGCAGGCGGTGTATTCATTGCTGGATACAGTGCAGGCGGTGTATTCATTGCTGGATACAGTGCAGGCGGTGTATTCATTGTTGGATACAGTGCAGGCGGTGTATTCATTGTTGGATACAGTGCAGGCGGTGTATTCATTGTTGGATACAGTGCAGGCGGTGTGTTCATTGCTAGATACAGTGCAGGCAGTGTATTTATTGCTGGATACAGTGCAGGCGGTGTATTCATTGTTGGATACAGTGCAGGCGGTGTATTCATTGCTGGATACAGTGCAGGCGGTGTATTCATTGTTGGATACAGTGCAGGCGGTGTATTCATTGTTGGATACAGTGCAGGCGGTGTATTTATTGTTAAATACAGTGCAGGCGGTGTATTCATTGCTGGATACAGTGCAGGCGATGTTTTCATCGCTGGATACAGTGTAGGCGGTGTATTCATTGCTGGATACAGTGCAGGCGGTGTATTCATTGCTGGATACAGTGTAGGCGGTGTATTCATTGCTGGATAGTATTCATTGCTGGATACAGTGCAGGCGGTGTATTCATTGCTGGATACAGTGTAGGCGGTGTATTTATTGCTGGATATAGTGCAGGCGGTGTATTTATTGCTGGATACAGTGCAGGCGGTGTCTTCATTGCTGGATACAATGCAGGCGGCGTCTTCATTGCTGGATACAGTGCAGGCGGTGTATTCATTGCTGGATACAGTGCAGGTGGTGTATTCATTGCTGGATACAGTGCAAGTGTTGTATTCCTTGTGGGGGGTGATGGTGGATTTGGCAGTGTGGGGGTGAGACAGAGTCCTCAGTGTGGGAGTGCAGGATCAGCAAACACCTCCCACACACAGGACCTGCCATTCTGACTTGTTATATAGATACATAGATACAGGTATATTTTTACATTGCCTGTTCAAGTTTTATGAATAATATTCTTATTTTCTAATTTGTAAATTCATCTTCCTAATTGAGATTTTAAATACCATGCCAATATACCCAATTAAGCAATACATTATTAGGGGAAAACAATTTGATATATTTAAGAATAATATTAATTCTGAACAGATTACGTGCACTCGGTCCTCTGTATTTATCATCTGTAAATTGAACTAGAAAGGTTTGCTAAGACTTGGGCTCTGGTATTGAAACCAGAATTGCAGTGGCGGATCCAGGGGGAGGGGTGGCTGCAGCACAGTTTAAAATTGAAATAGGGGAGACACACACTTCCACCAACTGCCATTCCAATTGGACTCACTGGCAGTGAGTGTGAATTCCCTATTTCAATTTTGAACTGTGCTGCAGCCTCCCCTCTGGAGCCGCCACTGTTGGCTAGCATTGTTATCTCAGTGTTAGGGCCTTGATTTTGATCCCAACCTGTCAACCTTAAGTGCAGCATCCCCCAACTAAACCTACCGGCAGCCATCTTTTGGGTGATATTTCTGAAA
The DNA here is from genome assembly GCF_055691185.1 of Crinia signifera. Taxonomy (NCBI): domain Eukaryota; kingdom Metazoa; phylum Chordata; class Amphibia; order Anura; family Myobatrachidae; genus Crinia; species Crinia signifera. Next base: position 17,662,862 of record NC_139221.1, on the reverse strand, counting down.
AGTGGCATACCCGCAGAAGAACACAAAGTATGTGGCCTGCTACAAGAGACTTTGGATCTCCAGTGCCAGTGCAATCTTTATGAATACATCACCCAATCTGCAGTACCTGCCCTGGGTGGTGTATTGCACACACTGCACCCCGTATAGATACTCCGCAGCCCGTGTTGTACATAGGTGTGAGTTTGCATTTGCGTGTCTGTGGTGGAGAATAATAATTACCAAGGAAGACAGGCGAGGAGTCCTGCTAGTATCCAAAAATAGACCCCATTTTGCACAGAATCCATCATTACTGCAGCATCGGTCTCAGCCGGCCTGATCCTTCCTCTGCTGCTATAAATGATATTATATCTGCAGTCAGAAGTCACAGAATATTCTATGCCAGTTCTGCAGTAATATTCAATTGTCAGTTTGCCAGCAAAATTTACAATATCACTGACAGAAGAGATCCTAAATGTGTCATTTTATTACATTTAGAAGTTAGTGATTTATACAATCCAATGCACTATCTACCAGTCAGTCTTATAATTTTCCTATTCGTGTAAGCATGTCCTATGTAAGCACAGGACTCCGACTGCCAAACACAAACAATTGAATAACAATACTATCATTGTCAGGCAAAGTTTGCAGTGATAAATATGTGTACAGTGCAGTCTGGCTTTAACTATGCAGACTCCATCTTGCTACTCTGGAGAAGCTTCTTCCCTGTACCAAGATGGCCACCGAGGATTATACTTAGCATGTGTGGAGCCATCTTGGGACTGTGTGAAAGAGCCACAGAGAAAGTCACATGTCTTCTACTTAGCTCTTGTATGACACCTCACTCTGCTTAAGTTCCTCTCCATCTACCAGTGTGTGTAACAGTGAGTACGACTGCATATGCTTTATCTTCAATACAACCAATCCACTATCAGATATGTACAGTAACTGGGCTATTTGTAGCTGTAAGGCATCTGCCGATGGGTACAGAAAGTCTTCTACATCCTCAAGCCTGTGCACACATATATCCAGCAGTTCTGAGCTGCATGCAGTTGCCTTTGTGTACAGTATGTATTGGGCAATTTCTACCACACAGCACATTGCATTGTTGTCTGTCAGGATACACATTTAGTGGATATGATAGATGCAGGGGCAGATTTTACACAAGGGCGCCTGCCTAGGGCCCAGCAGGTCTCAATGGGCGATATAAAGATATCCCGGCCATCCAATACGTTCCCAGAGGAGCATTGAGTGACTACCATGTGATGTCATGACATCACATGGACCCGCCCACACTCCTTTTGATATTATTTGATAGGATAAAAATGTTTGTAAAGAAAAGTGGGCAGTCAGTTCACTGTGAATGTTACACAAATATTAAGCCTTCTTTCAAAAGACCTACAGCCTGATTCAGATTTGTAGGCAATGAAGATGTTAGCACGATGAGCATTTATCGGTAGACTGTGCATGCACCAAGGTACTCTATCAATGCCGCCTGCAATCAGCAGCAATAATATAGTGCTATGAATTGTTGGAGAGCAGAGGGCCCCAAAATGGTATCTTGCCTAGGTAGGGTTACGACCACTCTTCCGGGATTACTCCGGACATTCTGGTAATTAAGACCGGAGTCCGGAAGGGTGGCAATCCTGGACTATACAATGTCACTGATATCAGACTTGAACAGATGAGGCTTATATCAGACTGGAACCTATGAGACTGATATCAGACTGGAACTGATAAGACTTGTATTGGACTGAGAACCGATGAGGCTGATATCAGAATGGAACCGATAAGACTTATACAGTATGTAACTGGAACTGATGAAATTTACATCAGACTGGAACCTAATATACTTATATTGGACTGGAACCGGTGAGACTGATGTCCGCCTGGAAGCTACTGTATGAGACTGGTATCAGACTGGACCGTCTAAAGCTATAGAAAAACTATAGACAAGTCTGAGGTAGCAGCTCTAGTCAGATTGGACCAGACCTATACTTCTTGGGAATTCAGGAGTAAGCTGGAGAAAGCAGTCTGAGATAAACAATTGCGAGTAGTAACCAGATGCCGGTAGCCATGGGATGCAGCTCTGTAGAGCGACATTGTTCAAGACACCGGTATCTTGTCCGAGTCTCCCTTTAATCCCCCGTGGTCAGCAGTGATTGGAAGGCAGAGTCAGCTGACTGAGCTGGAGTCTGTAGTTGGGGAGGCAGAGGTCAGCTGATCACAGGTGTCATAGCAGGGCCCAGTGTCTGTAGATGGCAGTAGAACAGTGGGGTTCACAATGGGACATAATGGAGAACTCTGTGGAGAGCACGGAAGACTTACAGTTTGCCTCGGTACTGTACATGACTTAGCACATCAGCGCGCCAGCGCCAAGAACCCTTACTGTATGTGCCCGATACCAATTCCTGATGAGAGAGGCTTTTTCCATGTTGGCAAAGTTCGATAAGAACAATGTAATTGGTCACACAAATACAGCACATACTGTCAGGGAGTATGTATCTGTATGCAAGGCCTCTGTATCGCTCCTACTGTAATGACTTGTCTTGTACTACAGTATATGCTGGAGATGCACTTCTGCACTTTGGAGTAATGTACTGTACTCTACGCCCATGATACCGCTGACTTTGCTCTGGCTCCTGTAAGAGGATTTAAGATCTCAGAGATTATAAAATGAGAAGAACGATCAGAGAATTAAGAAAGCAGAAGGCGTAAGAGGAGCAAGGACTGAGGAAATGTGACCAGATTAGGAGTTTATGCTCTCCGCTGTATTTACATCATTTCTTGCAAATAACACACATTCTGTATGTAAGGCAAATCTCCGGTTTCCATAACAATTCCTTAATCGATGCAGTAGGGACAGCCATTGATAAAATGGATGCTTTTATACAGATATATATATTCAATCAGCTATAACATTAAAACCATCTGCCCATGGGGCCCCCTTGTGCCATCAACACAGCTCTGACGCATCTGGGCATGGTCTGCACAAGACCTCTGAAAGTGTCCTGTAGTATCTGGCGCCAAGACCGTAGCAGAAGACCCTGTAAGACCTGTAAGGTGTGATATGGGGCCTACACGGCTCAGACTTGTTTTTGCAGCATACCCCACAGATGCTGGTTCCGATTGTGGCCTGGGAAATGTTGAGACTGAGTCAGCACTCTGGTCTCTTTGCTATGTTTCTCAAACCATTCCTGAGCAATCCTGCTGACAGAGGCCAATGCCATCAGGGATCACCGTTGCAATGAAGGGGTATACTTAGATTCCAATGAGTAAGTAGGTGGTACGTGTCCAAGCAACATCCATATGAATGCCAGGACCGAAGATTTCAAAGCAAAACATGTCCACCACAGGAAACTGCCTCCACCAGCTTACCTTCTTCCATGGTACATCCCTCGATGGTTGGAACAAAAACATGGTTATGGATGAGAGCAAATGACAGTTGACCATTTGCTTGGAAATGCTGGAAAACTGACAAACTGTCACTCATCCATAACCATGTTTTTGTTCCAACCAGCCAGATCTGAAGATAAATCTTACGAGTGTATGGGCACCGTTAGTCTGTCGTTTATAATAAAATGTTGTGGTCAGATTTTCTCTTGCACTCATGTTCCCATGCAATCCCTATGAGCTTAGTAAAACACGGCAGAGGCAACTAAAAAAATTCAAAATTAATTAAAAACCACAATTAAATATATATATATATAGATTTTTTTTAAATGGACGCATTTGTGTATGTTCCAGCATAACTCTGGTGTTCCTGGAGCAATTTGCATCAAACTTGGTACACACATGACACACAATTTGGAAAAAAAATAATGTGGGGGTGAGAAAGCCCTAGCACCTCCATGGGGAGTCCGAACAGGGGCCCAGCCACTACACAAAGTGGGTCAGGGAAGCAAGGTATCCATCATAACTCTGGAACACCTGGAGCAATTTCCACCAAACTTGGTACACATATAACTTACAATCTGGGGCCCAAAAAGGGGTCCGGCCACTACATAAAGTGGGTCAGGGATGCAAGGTATGGCAAAGTTGGATAACATAGGGGGGGGGGTGGTAGAGGTAATTTGTTCAGATTAGGTTCACGGCCACTTAGACCCCCAATCCTTACCCCGCCAGGGGGCCCATAAAGGGATGCAGCCACTACACAAAGTGGGTCAGGAAAGCAACATATGGCAGAGTTGCATAACATAGAGGAGGTATAAAACATTGATTGGGTCCAGATTAGATTCACAGCCACTAACATCTGCAATCCTGACACCGCCGGGGTCCCGGGTGCCCAAAAAGTGGTTCGGCCAGTATGCAAAGTGGGTCAGGGATACAAGATATGGCAGAGTTACATAACATAAAGGGGGTAGAGGACATGGGGTATAAAAAAATGTGCTCTGATGCGGGAGCCGACCACAGACAGGTGTATGCCGGTCACACCATGAGTGGTTAAGCTTAATACAAAAGAAGGATGAAGTACAAGTAATACTAATTGCACAACCAAACCCGAGCAACACCAGGTACCTCAGGTAGTAGGGTATAAACATCGTCAAGGGGAGTGTTTGCAAATATCTATTGTGGGCCACACCCTGGTGCTATGCATGGCTGGTCTTCATATCTGGCAAACGGTGGAAGGGCCAATGACCAGTTTGGCATGTCTGGTCGTGTGAATGACTGGTGGAGTAGCTCTGCCTTCTGGGACTCATTCTTTCTATTTTGAAGTTAAAGAGGCATGAAGGAGAGGATGGTCAAAGTGTCATTTGCCACTCGACGGACCAAATTACTCCTCTGGGTGCTAAAACGTGTCATAACAGAAAGTGAATGTAATTTTTGCAGGGAAACTGATCTGTTTCAAACTTGCTGAATATGGAGAGAGGAAATGGTGAAGACAGAGATTGGAGGTAGGAGCAGATAGGAACTGGGGATGGGGGTGGAAAGACTGTGGGGTGAAAACTGTCACAGCTCAAAGTGAAAGTAAAAACTATCACAGCTCAGAGTGAAAGAACATTGCAGAAGCCATCATTTTAATAGGATTAGTAGTATATTAATGACTAAAAAACATATGATCATTTCAATTACAATAATCGCAAATCTTTATTAAATGATTGAGAAGGTACAGAGTTGTGAGCCAAATTACCTTAAATCCTACACTGCTTCTGCTGTTATTAGATGTGTCCTTATACACTGTAGTGTAGTACAGTACCAGTCCTGGTAAACAGCTCCTCTTGTCGTGCTAGCCCCCAGGTCAGGACTCAACAAGGCCAAGCATCTGTCTTGCTCAAAATGTGTGTGGCACTGATCATTTTGATGCACGCCATTAGTACATCTGCGTGCGTCTGAGTGTGAATCTGTTACGACGTGCTAAGATTCTGCAGCCGCTGCGTTTCATGACAAGCTCAGTTATCTTTCATCTACGGCTTTGTGCATGTTTGAAATTAATTCCTGTGCGGTTACAGCCCGGCGCCTATAGAACACATGAGCGGGGCCTGCCACGTGGGTAAGGCACAACATTGAAAGATAAAGATGGTACGCTACACATTTCTCCCCTCAGTCACATTGGGCATCTCACTGTCTGTAGTGTTTGAGTGTAATGTGTATGAGGGGGTTGGGTACGTAATCCCAACAGAATGACATCAGCAGGATCCCGATGTTCAGAACCCCAATGGATCAGAGTCATTTTTATAGAGTAATTAGTATTCTTACCCGACCCCTACTTCTAACCCAACCCTGGTGCAGCCTAATTGTAACCTCCCCCTCTCTCAGCCTAACCACAACTCCCCCCCCCCCCCTCCCCCAGCATTGTGGAGACACAGAATGATGGGAAGAGTCTAAAGTAACAGAAAATTCAACAGATGTTCAGACTCCTTGAATTACTGACTGGGATTAGAAAAGTCATCAGCCTGATGGTCAGACGCGACCCCATGCTGAGAAGGTCGGGACCCACTTTGCGGTCAGGACCCACAGTTTGAGAACCGCTGGTCTAATCCTAACCCTTACTCCTCTCACTTGTGCCTGACCCTAACCCCACGCTCAGTAATTACCTTCGGGATCCATCGTAATCAGGGCCCCCTCTTCCCATGGTGGGGGTCTGCACATGTACATAGCCTCTAATGCCCCGGCTCCTAACTCCTTCAGCAAATATTTCCTTCCCCGAGGCGGTCGCAGCCTGACTGACGGTAATGGTTAGTAACCATAGAATGGTCTATCCTTAGTGCAGGCCCTACATCCCGTATACATCTGTTCACAGCCCAGCACATGTGCTCGGCTGGTGGGGGGGTGAATTCGCTGGGGTAGCATTAACTTGCTTGATGGGCTTCGAACAGTTGTTATTTTGACTGGGGGGGATCCGAATTGCTGAGATCATGACCACATTCCATAGGAGGACACAGCTGTACACATAACATTACTAGTAAGTCCGCTCGAAAGCAAAAGCTTTTAAAGTTAGTCTGCTACCTTGCGATTGCCTCTGTGTTTGTGCATGAGTGAGAAAGAAAGAGACGTGGTTTCACTCGCTGCCAACAGATGGCAGTGTTTCAGAGACAAACGGACACTAGACATATATAGATGATAATAGCTACAGTAAGGACTTTAATTATGTTGTAGCTAAAATCAGTGGCGTAACTATAAATTTTGCTCTGCCAAAAAGTTTGTGGTGCCCCCCCTGGGTGGAACTGCCTGTCTGCTCCCTCTCTGCTGGCCTGGCTTCCCGGCTCCTCTCCAGCATGTGACATGATGATGTCACACTCATAACGGAGAGGCTGAAGCAGGAGAGAGGCAGAGAGTGAGACCAGCAGACACTGCTGCTTCCCCTGGCTCCGACAGGTCCCAGGCCGCCCCTGATCCATCCGCCCATCCACCCGCCCATCCTGTACACAGCAGCCAATAGCCAGCTCTGTGTGAGGGTCAATTGAATGAGTGGGGGATTTGTTGTCTCTGACTGTCATGGCCGCACCCGAGCCACGGCTGACTCGCCTCCGGTGCTCAGCCAGCGGGCAGCGGCAGGCAGCAGCATGTCAGTGCGCCGGGAGGATGCTGGCGCCCATACAGACCTTGCTGCCGCTTGCTCCCCCAAGCGGCAGCAGGGGCTGTCTTATGCTAGGTACACACCAGGACGACTAGGGCACGATTCTGTCAATTTAGATCCGATTCCGACCGGTTGTATGCAGATTGTGTGTACTATCGTGTGTTTTTGCCATTTATTTGATCCGATTCCGATCCAATGCGCGTTCACGCCGCTCGTTTGGTCGCATCTTTGGTCCTACGTGCTGCAGGTAGGATCCGTCAATCCCAGGCCGACCGACCGTCAATCGTATGCAGATCGTGAGTGTTTTTTGCCGCCTCCGTCGTCCGTCCGTCGGTGCGTCCGTCGTTTGATCCAGCCTATTTGAGTGGCATTTCCTAAACACTCCCCCGGCGCCATGTTTTTCCACATAGCAAACAGCGCTGGCGCAGCAGTTGGACTCTCCTTCTTGTCTCATCTCCCAGAACAACAACCTGGTATGTTTGCACTCCCAATGCTCTTCTATGCATGCCCACTGTTGCCACCAATGTATATAGTGTGTATAAAGCACTGGTTTGGCAACCGTGCACCCGACCATGTCACTGTTTTTTTTGGGTGGGCCCCATGTGTGTGTGTATACATATAACCAGTGTCCACCATTGCAGTATTCCAAGCACTCCTCTCTGCTAGGCCCCATTCACCTGTGTGTGTGTGTGTGTTTGTGTATATATAGATATATATACATAAACCATTGTCCACCATTGCAGTATTCCATGCACTCCTCTCTGCTAGGCCCCATTCACCTGTGTGTGTGTGTTTGTGTATATATAGATATATATACATAAACCATTGTCCACCATTGCAGTATTCCATGCACTCCTCTCTGCTAGGCCCCATTCACCTGTGTGTGTGTGTGTGTGTGTTTGTGTATATATAGATATATATACATAAACCATTGTCCACCATTGCAGTATTCCATGCACTCCTCTCTGCTAGGCCCCATTCACCTGTGTGTGTGTGTTTGTGTATATATAGATATATATACATAAACCATTGTCCACCATTGCAGTATTCCATGCACTCCTCTCTGCTAGGCCCCATTCACCTGTGTGTGTGTGTGTGTGTGTTTGTGTATATATAGATATATATATATACATAAACCATTGTCCACCATTGCAGTATTCCATGCACTCCTCTCTGCTAGGCCCCATTCACCTGTGTGTGTGAATAGCAATCTGCACAATAAAATGTATAGTGGTTTTCATAAAAGTTTATTAACATTTTAAATACTTAAAACATAAGAACTAGGTAAACTGGTAACTATAACTATAAAAATTTAAATATGAAACAAAACATGGGTATAACTATAACAACTAAAATGGTTTTATCTTTTTACAGTCCCAATGTCCAACGCAAAGGAACAAGAGTTTTTGGAAGGGTTTATTGAAAAATATCGTACACACGAATGCCTGTGGAGAACAAAATCCAAGGAGTATTCAAACAAAATGAAAAGAAACCAAGCCTTGGAGGAGTTGGCACGCTACAGTCTTCCATTTCATCCAGAGGCCAATGTTGAATGGGTGAGGAAACGCATCCAGAATATGCGCACGGTGTTCTTAAAGGAACACAAGAAGATGGAGGCTGCAAAGAAGTCTGGTGCTGGAGTCGACGAGATGTATCAAACATCGCTCTGGTACTATGACCGGTTGACATTCACCCTCAGCCAGGAGTCGATGAGGACAGGAGTAGTCCTTATGGTAGAACATGAAAACCAAGAAGTCACGGCGCAGGAGGAGGAGGAGAATTCGCAGTCTGCATCGGTGAGTCTATTTTTTTGGCTATCTAATTGATTCCTCCTGCCAATCCACAGCGCCCTCCCCATTAAAGTAGGCCATGTACTCTTCCCTCACCTGTTTGGCTCGTGCACTCCCTGTGTAGCGTTGTGTTGGGGTTTGCAAGGAGGATATCTGCACTACCTCCTCTGGCAGTTCTTGGTCTTCTTGGAGTGCTGTGCCTGTAGCCCTTTGCTGTGTGGCTTTTCTGCGGAGCAAATTGTGCAGGACACAGCACGCCGTGACAACCCAGTCAATTTTGTCCACCCTCAGGTTAATGGCAGTGTGGAAAATGCGAAACCGGCTTGCCAGGATGCCAAAAGCATTTTCCACAACACGCCGTGCCCTGGATAGCCTGTAGTTAAAGATCCTTTTGTCATGGTTCAACCCCCTTTGCGCATATGGCTTCATGACATGCTCGTGCAGGCCAAAAGCCTCGTCAGCCACAAAAACAAAGTTAAGCCCCTGTTTAGTTTCCTGGACAGACGGCAAGTGAAGGGTGTTCGCTATGAGCCTTTCGTAGAACTTTGTGTCCTTGAAAGTGCCACCATCCGATGCACGGCCATTCCTTCCTACATCCAGGAAGATAAACTCATAGTTCGCATTAACAACAGCCATTAGTACAATGCTAAAATAGCCCTTGTAATTAAAATAGTAGGAACCACTATTGATAGGCTGGGCTATGCGGACATGTTTGCCATCAATGGCTCCACCGCAATTTGGGAAGTTCCATCGCTGTTCAAACTCCTCTGCGATGACTTTCCATTCATTCACGCTGGTAGGGAACTGAAATTAGAAGTAAATAGAATTGATTAGTAAACATGTTCAATTTTTTTACAGCTTGGTGACTACCCACCTGCAACCCCAGACCTATCTGTCCTATCTGAGAATGCATGCACATCGAACGAAGTTCCTACTCCGGCACGCACTCCGCCACCCACCCTGGAACCCACTCCACCACTCCCCCGTGCCAAAAAAATGCGTGGCAAAGGAAAAAAAGGAGAAGCAGCGGCACATGAAGAATTTATGATGCGGGCACATCAAGTCCTGCAAAGAAACCCGGACAAACATGACAACTACTTCACTTATGTGGCAGAGTGTGTTCGCAACATGGCTCCTGACCAGCAACTTACTTTTGAAAAGTTATGCATGGAGTTGGTGTATAATGGCAGTTTAGGGTATCTCAACAGTGGCACTAAAATAGTTGGCATTGGTAGTGCACCAGACACACCACTGTCATTAGAATCACCAGTGCCTACTCCGCCTGCCACCGTAGCAGGCCAGTCGAGCACAATTCCAACACATACCCAGTCAACACCTACACAGCCTTCTCAACCCCCCAAGTACCGTCAATTCTACAGTTCTTTACTGATAGAAGATCCAGAGTGTCCTGTTTTTGAGGATCTGTCTTAAAAAATAGGCTACTTTATCATTTACCATCGACATGGTCTCAGCTGCAGGTATGTGATGGCCACTGCTCACATGGCGTATGGCGCACATCAATGGGGCCGGGACCATTGCATCTGCGCCATGCGCCATGTGGGCCGCAGCCTTTACATATCTGCAGCAGACATCCTCTGCCACACAAGGGCCACAGTGTGTATTTTTGTTTATTTATATGCTGCTACCTGTACCTGCATTACCAGAGGGAGAACAGGATTCTCCTCAATCTGGATAGCAAACTCCATTTATTGCCCTTTTGTCTTTGCCAATAGTATGGGGTACTGTGCGGCAGACATGGTCTCAGCTGCAGGTATGTGATGGCCACTGCTCACATGGCGTATGGCGCACATCAATGGGGCCGGGACCATTGCATCTGCGCCATGCGCCATGTGGGCCGCAGCCTTTACATATCTGCAGCAGACATCCTCTGCCGCACAGTACCTATCCCTACTGTTGTAAGGGCATGTTCCAGAAGTTACCAGAGTGTGTTTTTTTTGTTTATTTATATGCTGCTACCTGTACCTGCATTACCAGAGGGAGAACAGAATTCTCCTCAATCTGGATAGCAAACTCCATTTATTGCCCTTTTGTCTTTGCCAATAGTATGGGGTACTGTGCGGCAGACATGGTCTCAGCTGCAGGTATGTGATGGCCACTGCTCACATGGCGTATGGCGCACATCAATGGGGCCGGGACCATTGCATCTGCGCCATGCGCCATGTGGGCCGCAGCCTTTACATATCTGCAGCAGACATCCTCTGCCACACAGTACCTTATCCCTACTGTTGTAAGGGCCTGTTTCAAAAGTTACCAGAGTGTCTTTTTTTTCTTTTTATATGCTGCTACCTGTACCTGCATTACCAGAGGGAGAACAGGATTCTCCTCAATCTGGAGAGCAAACTCCATTTATTACCCTTTTGTCTTTGCAAATAGTATGGGGTACTGTGCGGCAGACATGGTCTCAGCTGCAGGTATGTGATGGCCACTGCTCACATGGCGTATGGCGCACATCAATGGGGCCGGGACCATTGCATCTGCGCCATGCGCTATGTGGGCCGCAGCCTTTACTTATCTGCGGCAGACATCCTCTGCCACACAGTAGCCCGTACTTATTGGGAAAGTTTAAACTGGGTCATACATACTTAAATCTTTATATATAGTGTGTGTTTTTGTACAATATCTTTTATATATGGTATTATAATATATTTGTGTTGACACAATCTATTTACTATTTTACATGTTTTAACCATGAAAGGCCTAAAAAACCTGTTTCTGTCCTAGGCCTAAATTATAAATAAAAATATTTTGTTTGCACAATAAAGTGTACAGTGTATATTTCATCCTTACCTTGCAATACTGGTACTGCAGCACCTTCACAATGGCTTTGCAGGTCTCCGGGATGATGAGGCCCAAAGCTTGCGGGGAGATGAGGGATCCAAACTTTAGGTCAGCAAGAGACCGTCCTGTCGCCAGAAACCTCAGGGTCACCACCAGCCGTTCCTCAGCAGGGATAGCCATGCGATACTTGGTATCCTGCTTCTCGATGTGGGGAGTCACCAGACGCAGCAATTCCTGGAATGTGGCATCATCCATCCTCAAGAAGTTACGAAAATCGTCTGGGTTATTCTCCCTGATGTCCCTGAGCAGTGGCATGTGCGAACGAGTCTGACGCTGAAGTAGCCACTGCTTTGTCCAGCATGATCTTTCTCTCCTGCGCTGGGCTCTCTGACGCCTGAGCTTCAAAACTGCATAATAGAGCAGGTACTGTTGCTGGTGACTACCCATCACTGCATTCTCCATAGTGCAGGGTTAAAAGACACTTTGTAATGGCAGGCAAAACAAAGTAATGTGTAAATAGCTATGTCCAGCAGGTATAAACCAAGCCTCACTAGTAACAAAGCAGAAATACACTGGTTTAAAATGGCTGCTGCTATTCCTATCCCCCTCTGCTAGTCCTCCCCCCTCTGCTAGTCCAGCCCCGTCATTCAAATTTCAAAGGCCCATCTGACGACGGTCGCATGTGTTCTTGCAAAAAAAACAAAAACCAGCGATCCGACCGTCTTAACGACCATCGCGGGCGCATCGGGATCGGATCTAGATCGTTCCGCAAAAAAACACAATTTTTGCTAATCGTTTGCTGGGGACTGCCTGGGAGCTCCCGGGAAGTCCAAGGGAAATCGTTCCATGGTCGTCTATCGGTCGTGAACGACGGTGGTCGTCCTGGTGTGTACCCTACATAACAGTAGTTACGCCACTGGCTAAAATGCTAAAATGTTCCCACATTTAGGACCTTATTCTGGTTGACACAAAGCGCTGCGAAGTTCACAACGCTGTGTGTCTTTTTAAGCCTGCCCGCTGTTTGCATTGCCGCCTGCCCCCCCGACTGCGAATGGATGTTTTGCCATAAATATCCATTAGCAGTCTAGGAGACGGGACCCATATCATATGTTGGTTACCGACCATACATGCAAAATGAAGACAATCTCCGGTGTCTTAGCTTTGCGTGTGTCCTGTACGAGGATAGGGCGGGCAGCTGACATCCGGTGATGTCAGCTTCCCAACCCTGGCACCTGTGTCATCGTGGCATCACCATAAGAATGCCCAGCGTTTTTATGGAAACACCCATGAAAGACTGGGCGATTCCATGGGCTCATCCCCCAGTCTGCTGCACCACGCCCCCGCCGCCCGCACTGTTGTGTGCGAGCGCCTGGCGAACATTCTATTCGTTGTGGCCGTTCGCACACTGCGCATGCACATATGCAGAAATGCACTTGTGCAGAATATAAATATTGGGCTCCTGTGCAAATTCGCATGGGAGTGCATGAACCGGAAAAAGGTCCATAGTACAGTATTGCGAGATCCTGAGGAAGCCTGACACAGGCGAAACTAGTCGATCCCCAAACATCGATCCCGCTGAGCGGTCGCACTCTGGACAATGCGACCCGGCGGTGAAGTCTGCCGGCATACCCCTGAAGTACCGGACACCGGAGTCTCTCCCATGTGAAGCCTCATCGTGGACACCAAGGTGAAAGACACCCCTGACCGTCACTAACAATAAAGTAAGGTATTCCTTATTTGAACTTGTCACACACCAGCCCAATATAAAGGGCTAAAGGAAGGCAGACTAACCCCATAACCATTCAGGGAGCCCTTAAACAGGGACCACTTTAACAATATATCAGCCAAACAAAGGGCTATGGACTAACAATGTAACCCAATCATGGATGGTTATGTTTTGTTTTTTTTCCCGTTTACAATTGTGTGTGTGTGTGTGTGTGTGTGTGTGTACCCCTTATTCTGGTTAAATTGCAAAGACAAATTCCTTCCCAAATGTACAAAACCATGTGCACTGCAGGTGGGGCAGATGCAACTGCAGAGAGAATTAGTTTTGGGGGAGTTATTTTGTTTCTGTGCAGGGTAAATACTGGCTGCTTTATTCTTACACTGCACTATAGATCTCACTTTGAAGCATACACGTAGGCGCTGATTCCGTTGGTGCTCCTGGGCCTGAGCACCCACAGTAAATGTTGAGCACCCACCAGGCCTGTGAGCACGTCAGACTGCAGACAAGAGTACAGCGCAGGGCAGGAGGGAGCGCGGCGGGTGGGTGGAAGGGAGGGAGCTGACCTCACACCATGGGCAGAACAGTACAAGGCAGAGTGCGGCGGGACGTATATCACTATATATGTGTTCCCTATATCAGCAGTGTCTCACAGCCATGCTGGTGTAGGATTGTGCATTTGGTCTGTGATGTAAAGTATAGACATGTGAGTATTAATGCTAAATCATTTTGGTGGCATCGATTGCATTTCATGGTGTGTATCGCTCAGAGGCGTAACTACTTTTTTTGCGCCCCCCCCCCGCCGGACATTTCGGGCGCCCCCCCCCCAAAATATTAACCCCCTCCTTACCCGTCCCCATTGCCGCCGGCGCTTCTGCCTCTAACCCGACACGCAGATCTGTGTCGGGTGACGGGCGGTCCCCGGCTCCGGCTGCAGTGCTAATATAATAAGAGACACTCGGAAAATGGCTGCCCCCATACAGCATTATGGGGGCAGCCATTTTCCGAGTGTCTCTTATTATATTAGCACTGCAGCCGGAGCCGGGGACCGCCCGTCACCCGACACAGATCTGCGTGTCGGGTTAGAGGCAGCGGCGCCGGCGGCAATGGGGTAAGGAGGGGGAGGGCAGGAGTCGGGAGCCGGGACCAGGTGGTAACTATAGTCCCGCAGACCCCCCAGGCGCCCACACCTGCCTAGCGCCTCCCCGCCACCGCGGGGGCTGCGGGACTATAGTTACGCCACTGGTATCGCTACATTGTGCCGTAATGTTTAAAAAAGGGGGACTCTGCTGTCGAATATTGGAGACAACTGTGCTGAGTAATAGAAATTGGTATCATTTTGTGGAACCCACCAGCAAAAACATAAATCGGCACCTATGCTTTGAAGTAAAACCCCACCCAAATCTAATTCTCTGTGCACATGTTACATCTGCCCCACCTGCAGTGCACATGGTTTTGTCCATTTGAGAAGGAATTTGCCTTTGCGAGTGAACCAGAATAAGGGCCCTTGGGCCTGTATACCGGTATTTGGGATCATTACTTTTTGCCGATACCCCTAAAAAGTTTGAAACCTGGAAATAATGTGCAAAGACAATTATATGACTTTTTTAATCTTTTTAAAGAGCTATCTATGTTAGATTGAGATAAACCACATATCTGGCCAAATAAACTTTCAAATATTTATTATAACATTGAGTCTTAATTTCTTATCCGGGGAGGATATGCCACAGAGTTAATTTCTTTATTTGCTCCAAAGTACAGTATTGCATACGTATATTTTATTGTGCATTGTAGTGTTAGGCATCTGACGTTAATTATACAAAACTAATAATTAAAACAGCCCTGGAAAAAAAATTATAAAAAAAAAAGAAATCCTGATTTTGGATGTTTCATTGTTGAATCGGCAGATTTGGATTGGAAAGCGGAAAGGACAACAATGAAGTACAGATGTTAAACACTTTAGAGATAAGTGAATGTTAGATGTAGTTCCCATAGTCTTGCTGATTACAATAGAGGAGTTGGCTATTTC
The DNA here is from genome assembly GCF_055691185.1 of Crinia signifera. Taxonomy (NCBI): domain Eukaryota; kingdom Metazoa; phylum Chordata; class Amphibia; order Anura; family Myobatrachidae; genus Crinia; species Crinia signifera. Next base: position 17,647,527 of record NC_139221.1, on the reverse strand, counting down.
ACTGGGTCAACTGTTGTCAATTAAAATCTAAATAAGAGTCAAAAGAAATTGCAAACAAGAAAGTGGAAGACACGTGTCTATACCAATCCTAAAAGTGGCTACTACTGTATATACGTATACACAGGGGTTAAAGTGAGGCAGAATGGGGTGGAACCACCTCTATTGGTAGAGGGAACTGGGTTCCACCGATACCCAGTGCCAGATTAAGCCTTTGGGGGGCCCGGAGCACTTTGGAAAGGGGGTCCCCCTCACACTTGTCATTACTGGCCGCAAACTGCATTGGAGAATATTACACTGTCAAAACACAGAGTAAAGGCAGTATAAACTTGGTCAATGGGTAACTGCAGGGATATATACAGTATATATATATATATATATATATATATATATATATATATATATATATACATACATACATACATACTGTACATACCACATGAAAAACCTGTGTTTGTCCCTCTGCACCTTACTCTGTAGGACTGTAGGAGGCCTCACCACAGGCTCAGTGCTGCCTCTGATTAAAAACCTTCCCATGACTCTAGGCTGCTGCTGTCCTCCATGGGCCTGAGAAGCATGTCATGAGCTCCACCAATCATAGCACAGCACAAACCTCTCAGCCTCTGCCCTCTTGTGCAAAGTGTCATGGGACTTAGTCAACTCCCAGTAATGCACTGCACACTTATGCAGTCAGTGTGCCTTGGCACCCAATGCTCAGCACCATTAATCACTGGCACATTTGCAGATAGGTGAAGCTGCAGCACTACCCCACTACCATGCACAAGTTAAAAAAAATAAAAAATACATGCCAACCACAGGGGGCTCTGTATATGCTGAAGACAGGTGAGAGGGGGCTGGAGGGATTTAGAGGAGGGGAAGCTACTGGAGGGACACGGGGCATGGAGCTGCTGGAGAGACAGATGTGTATAAGCCAGCGGCGTAACTATAGCACCGCAGCCCCTGCCACCGCGGGGGGGGGGGGGGGGGGGGGCGCTGTGCATGTAGGGGCGCCGGGGGCTGCGGTGCTATAGTTAAACCCCCCCTCAATCCCCCGCAGACTTACCTATCACGCTGGTCCCGGCGGCTCCGTTCTTCTGCTGAGGACCACCACAAAATGGCCGCCCCCATATAGCACACAGTTCTCTGAAACTGTCTGCTGTATGGGGGCGGCCATTTTCTGGTGGTCCTCAGCAGAAGAATGGAGTCGCCGGGACCAGCGCGATAGGTAAGGCTGTGGGGGATTGAGGGGGGGTTTGCATGGGCGGCGGGGCGGTGACAGGGGGGGGGTGGGCGCCCAAAATGTAGCTATGCCACTGGTATAAGCAGCACAACTGTGCATATTATGTGTATAAGGGGCACTACTGTGTGATTTAATATGAATCAAGGGCACTACATGCGGTGTAATGTGTATGATTGTGCTACTGTGTTGTTATTTTAATTGGAGATACTAATGTGTGACCACACCTCTTTCTTAATGGACCATTATTACCCTGGCACTGGTCTAGGCTCTGCCTAATGGGGTGGGGGAGTTCCACCACCTCTCCAGAACCACTTTAAGCCCTGCGTATACAACAGTATCAACTCCTGAGAGATTACAGAGATTACAGATTACAGTACACTTCATTTTACTGGTTCGCCACCACCTGTGGCGTAAATTCATTCCAGCCCAGCCGAAAGATGGAAATTGCTTACCCATTCCCTTAGAAAAAGGTTTGACAATGGCCCATTGGGTCAGAGACAGAACCCCAAGATTCAGCAGTCTGTAGCATAAATCAGTATCGCATCTACAATCCGGCAACAGTGTTTGTTTCACCATTGCTTGCTGCAGCACAGGCTGAGCGAAACCACACTAGAGCCATTCTGTTTTGCATATGACAGTCTTTAGCTGATTGGCTGGAGAACCATTTATTATTTGTAACAAGTGATAACAAGAAAATGAATGTCAACCAGCTAATAACTGTCATTTTCAAACATACAGGGGATAGGAGGGAGCAGACGGCTGTAATGTGAGATACAGGGGCAGATGTATTAAGCTTGGAGAAGAGATAAACTGGAGATAAACTGGAGAAAAAGTGAAAGGAGATAAAGCACCAGCGAATCAACTCCCAACTGTCATTTTCAAACACAGTTGATTGGTTGGTGCTTTATCTCCTTTCACTTTTTCTCCACTTTATCTCATTTCCAGGCTTAATACATCTGCCCCACTGTCTTCCGCTAGACAACAATGTACTGACAGTTCTCTTCCCTGAGCTGGGCTTTATACTTCCTGATCTGGGCTGATTGGCTGAAGCGATCCTCTGCTGGAAAGTGGATCCTCGCGGAATCTTACAATGTCAGGTGACCAGGAAGTGTCATGGCGCTTTCCCTGGAGAGAATGGCAGCAAGGCAGGCGTGGTGGGCCCGCAGGGATGTACAGCATCCGGTCCAGGTTTTAGAGCTGCATGGAAAGTGATGTGATCAGGGTTAGACTGATTAGCAGCACCTGTGCTCTCCTGATAGAAGTGTTTCCAGGGCAGGTGGTCACTGATCCTGATGGTGGAACAGCTGCCTAGGTGATAGGCCGGGGGTATGGGCTACAGAAGTCTGTACTATGCTGTGACACCTGTATGCTGCAATAATCTAACCATCCTTGCCTATGCTGATTACCTGGTATGCTGTTTATCTGCTACAAAATAAAGACTTCATCTTATCCATTGTATGTGAGTCCTTGTCACAGTGAGCTGTCGTGTTATAACGAAGTCTATATTTTACGAGCATCTTGCAAACCTTCCTAAAGACAAAAAGTCTTTGTAAGATTTACATAGAATTTAGACCAAGCATTATGTTTCTCCGGGGATGCGGTGTCGAGAGAGCGCGTGTGGCGTGTACTGATTTCACCACCTTAGGAGCGAGATAAACTACAAATTTAGAGAAATGTTTTCTTATCATTGTGATAACCTTCTAGCTACTGTTCTCCAAAGCTCCGGGCACCATTTAATATCTCCCAGCCTGTCACAAAAAATTAGATATTTATTTTGTAGCGGTATTGGCCTATGGTAATTGAATCGACCACTTTGAACTGCAGTGTTTGAAATGAGCATTAAAGGTACCTGAGTTGATAAGAGATGTAACTATTGACATTAGTATTAGTGAGAGTGCAGATGATAATGGACAGTTTGACAAGCTGCAGAGTGACGGCTCAATAAAATGGATATACAACAGAATAGAGGCCTCAGACAGAGTGTTCCCCTGATTTTTCACACTGTCAGCTGACGGCAGATGGATTATTTGGGAAATTATTTTGATGTTGCTTCGTTTTCTCTTTTCTTCCCTGTGTTTTGTAGCCGACGGGCTGTCGAAACGCAGTTCCCTTATTTCAAAATAATTGTTTTCTTTTTTTTTTATTTGAACGTAAATTTAAAATTTAGAATTCATCATTCATATAGGTATGTAATGGCAGTTAGGGGCGATCTCTAGCTGCTAAAGCAGTTCAGTCATAAAATCCAACTTCTCCTATTATAATGATAATGAACGTTCATGAGTTTACCTTCTCTTTATGCAAGCTACACTAATACAGGGAGTTCTACCTCACATGGGATGTTCCTATGGGCAACCAATCAGAATTTACTTCTTATTTTTTCGCACATTTTAGAAGATAGTATCTGATTGTGGACACTCAATATTGTTAATGATGCGCGCTCCCGCACATTGTCATTAGCTATATAGCCAAATGACCCGCATGTTCAATGAGACCCAGTGATGCAAATGAACAATATCATTTTTACCAATATATATTGCCAGGATAAGACCCTTTCTTACACAGGATGCAACTAAGACCCTCATCCACTCTCTGGTCATCTCCAAACCGGACTACTGTAATCTCTTCCGATGTGGAATCCCTGACTAATGTCTCTCTCCACTCCAATCAATCATCAGTGCTGCAGCCCGGTACGTCTTCCTCACCCCCTGATACTTACTGTATGTCAGTGCCACCTGCTGATGCAGCTATGGTTATGTGCCCTGTACTTGTCCTCTACTGTATACAGCTGTCAGTCACTGTCTCCTGGATTATATACTCTGTAATAGGGCGCTGCGGATTCCTTGTTCTCTGCCCCCTGATACTTATGTCAGTGCCACCTGCTGATGCAGCTATGCTTATGTGCCCTGTACTTGTCCTCTATTGTATTCAGCTGTCAGTCACTGTCTCCTGGGTTATATACTCTGTAATAGGGTGCTGCGGATTCCTTGTTCTCTGCCCCATGATACTTATGTCAGTGTCCTCTGCTGATGCAGCTATGGTTATGTGCCCTGTACTTGTCCTCTATTGTATTCAGCTGTAAGTCACTATCTCCTGGGTTATATACTGTGTAATAGGGCACTCCGGATCCCTTGTTCTCTGCCCCCTGACACTTATGTCAGTGTCCGCTGCTGATGCAGCTGTGGTAATGTACCCTGTGCTTAGCCTCTATTGTATTCAGCTGTAAGTCACTGTCTCCTGGGTTATATACTCTGTATTAGGGCGCTGCGGATCCCTTGTTCTCTGCCCTCTGATACTTATGTCAGTGTCCGCTGCTGATGCAGCTATGGTTATGTGCCCTGTACTTGTCCTCTATTGTATTCAGCTGTCAGTCACTGTCTCCTGGGTTATATACTCTGTAATAGGGCACTCCGGATCCCTTGTTCTCGGCCCCCTGACACTTATGTCAGTGTCCTCTGCTGATGCAGCTATGGTTATGTGCCCTGTACTTGTCCTCTACTGTATTCAGCTGTCAGTCACTGTCTCCTGGGTTATACACTCTGTAATAGGGTGCTGCGGATCCCTTGTTCTCTGCCCCCTTATACTTATGTCAGTGTCCTCTGCTGATGCAGCTATGGTTATGTGCCCTGTACTTGTCCTCTGTTGTATTCTGCTGTAAGTCACTGTCTCCTGGGTTATATACTGTGTAATAGGGCGCTGCGGATCCCTTGTTCTCTGCCCCCTGATACTTATGTCAGTGTCCCTTGCTGATGCAGCTATGGTTATGTGCCCTGTACTTGTCCTCTGTTGTATTCTGCTGTAAGTCACTGTCTCCTGGGTTATATAATGTGTAATAGGGTGCTGCGGATCCCTTGTTCTCTGCCCCCTGATACTTATGTCAGTGTCCGCTGCTGATGCAGCTGTGGTAATGTACCCTGTGCTTGTCCTCTATTGTATTCAGCTGTAAGTCACTGTCTCCTGGGTTATATACTCTGTAATAGGGATCTGCGGATCCCTTGTTCTCTGCTCCCTGACACTTATGTCAGTGTCCGCTGCTAATGCAGCTGTGGTAATGTACCCTGTACTTGTCCTCTACTGTATTCAGCTGTCAGTCACTGTCTCCTGGGTTATATACTCTGTAATAGGGTGCTGCGGATCCCTTGTTCTCTGCCCCCTGATACTTATGTCAGTGTACTCTGCTGAACCAGCTATGGTTATGTGCCCTGTACTTGTCCTCTATTGTATTCAGTTGTAAGTCACTGTCTCCTGGGTTATATACTCTGTAAAAAGGATCTGCGGATCCCTTGTTCTCTGCCCCCTGATACATATGTCAGTGTCCGCTGCTGATGCAGCTATGGTTATGTGCCCTGTACTTGTCCTCTATTGTATTCAGCTGTAAGTCACTGTCTCCTGGGTTATATACTTTGTAATAGGGATCTACGGATCCCATGTTCTCTGCCCCCTGATACTTATGTCAGTGCCCTCTGCTGATACAGCTATGGTTATGTGCCCTGTGCTTGTCCTCTATTGTATTCAGCTGTAAGTCACTGTCTCCTGGGTTATATACTCTGTAAAAAGGATCTGCGGATCCCTTGTTCTCTGCCCCCTGATACATATGTCAGTGCCGCCTGCTGATGCAGCTATGGTTATGTGCCCTGTACTTGTCCTCTACTGTATTCAGCTGTCAGTCACTGTCTCCTGGGTTATATACTCTGTAATAGGGTGCTGCGGATCCCTTGTTCTCTGCCCCCTGATACTTATGTCAGTGTACTCTGCTGAACCAGCTATGGTTATGTGCCCTGTACTTGTCCTCTATTGTATTCAGTTGTAAGTCACTGTCTCCTGGGTTATATACTCTGTAAAAAGGATCTGCGGATCCCTTGTTCTCTGCCCCCTGTTACATATGTCAGTGTCCGCTGCTGATGCAGCTATGGTTATGTGCCCTGTACTTGTCCTCTATTGTATTCAGCTGTAAGTCACTGTCTCCTGGGTTATATACTTTGTAATAGGGATCTACGGATCCCATGTTCTCTGCCCCCTGATACTTATGTCAGTGCCCTCTGCTGATACAGCTATGGTTATGTGCCCTGTGCTTGTCCTCTATTGTATTCAGCTGTAAGTCACTGTCTCCTGGGTTATATACTCTGTAAAAAGGATCTGCGGATCCCTTGTTCTCTGCCCCCTGATACATATGTCAGTGCCGCCTGCTGATGCAGCTATGGTTATGTGCCCTGTACTTGTCCTCTATTGTATTCAGCTGTAAGTCACTGTCTCCTGGGTTATATACTCTGTAATAGGGATCTGCGGATCACTTGTTCTCTGCCCCCCTGATACTTATGTCAGTGTCCTCTGCTGATGCAGCTATGGTTATGTGCCCTGTACCTGTCCTCTATTGTATATAACTGTAAGTCTCTATCTCCTGGGTTATATACTCAGTAATAGGATGCTGCGGATCCTTTGTTCTCTGCCCCCCTGATACATATGTCAGTGTCCCTTGCTGATGCAGCTATGGTTATGTGCCCTGTACTTGTCCTCTATTGTATTCAGCTGTAAGTCACTGTCTCCTGGGTTATATACTCTGTAATAGGGTGCTGCGGATCCCTTGTTCTCTGCCACCTGATACTTATGTCAGTGTCCCTTGCTGATGCAGCTATGGTTATGTGCCCTGTACTTGTCCTCTATTGTATATAACTGTAAGTCACTGTCTCCTGGGTTATATACTCTGTAATAGGGTGCTGCGGATCCCTTGTTCTCTGCCCCTGATACTTATGTCAGTGTCCCTTGCTGATGCAGCTATGGTTATGTGCCCTGTACTTGTCCTCTATTGTATATAACTGTAAGTCTCTGTCTCCTGGGTTATATACTCAGTAATAGGACGCTGCAGATCCTTTGTTCTCTGCCCCCTGATACATATGTCAGTGTCCCTTGCTGATGCAGCTATGGTTATGTGCCCTGTACTTGTCCTCTATTGTATTCACCTGTAAGTCACTGTCTCCTGGGTTATATACTGTGTAATAGGGTGCTGTGGATCCCTTGTTCTCTGCCCCTGATACTTATGTCAGTATGCTCTGCTGCTGATGCGGCTATGGTTATGTGCCCTGTACGCCGACTGACCTCTCACCTTATCACCTCCTCCCACTCCCGTGTCCAAGATTTCTCTCGCGCTGCCCCCCTGCACTGGAACAACCTCCCGCCACCCATCAGGCTATCTGATTCCCTTACCTCCTTCAAGCGCTCCCTCAAAACCCACTTTTTTCGACTAGCCTATCCCTCCTCCTAACCTCTTTTGATCCTCCTATCCTGCCTCCGTTCCCCTCCGTTCCTACTTATCCTATTGTATTTCGTTCGTCCACCCACCTATTTTTAGTATGTTAACTCTTATGAGCAGGGCCCTCCTTCCTCACGTACTCACCCTACCTCATTACCTCACCTGTGCTACTGTCCTGTTCTTCCCTTCCTCTACTTCATCTTCGGTCTCCTTGACTATTTTGACACCTACTTCTGAACTGATGCTGATTTTAGTTCTACCAGCTATACCCCTATTTATACTGTATCTTTCTACACACCCTGTACGTTACCTTGTAATTTGTTCTTTTTTGTTTGCTATGTACGGCGCTGCGGACACTTTGTGGCGCCTTATAAATAAACGTACTACTACTACTACTACTGCTGTGGATCCCTTGTTCTCTGCCCCTGATACTTATGTCAGTATGCTCTGCTGCTGATGCGGCTATGGTTATGTGCCCTGTACTTGTCCTCTGTTGTATTCTGCTGTAAGTCATTGTTCTGGTTATTCATCTATATACTCTGTAACTGGGCGCTGCAGATCCTTTTAGTGTATTCTCTCAATATCGGCCACCTGGGGTCTATTTTGGCTGCAGACAGTTTTGCCTAGTGTGTATGTTTTTTTTTTTACTCTATCTTCTGCTCCATTCACCCCTGTAGCAGACCTCCAGTCACTATCAGTAACATAGTGATAACACTAAAGGCCCCCATACACTAGCCGATTTTGGTCAGATTTCTGCCAGATCAGTCGGATCTGGCAGAAATCGGACCAAAATCGGCTAGTTTGGATGACCCCTCAGATCCGATGCGCGGTCCCGTGCGCATCGGATCTGCGTCGGGTGGTCGGACCTGCTGCACGTCCGACCACCCGACTTGGGACCTAGTGCGGCGGTAGAGGGAGCAGGGGGGGCTGGGGACGCTGCGGGGGACACAGGCGGCATAGAGCCGCGCAGGGGGAGACGGCGGGAGCTGTCAGTATTGAATAAAAAAAAAAAAAGCCCATACAATGCATGGGCGGCCTGTGATTGGCTGAGCGCTCTCTCAGCCAGTCAGCAATTGGCTGAGAGAGCGCTCAGCCAATCACAGGCAGCCCATTCATTGTATAGGCTTTTTTTTTCTACCATTGACAGCTCCCGCCGGCTCCCCCTGCCCGGCTCTATGCCGCCTGTGTCCCCCGCAGCGTCCCCAGCCCCCCTGCTCCCGCCTCGCCGCACAGACGCTGGGGGGACACAGACGTGTCCCCCGCAGCGTCCCCAGCCCCCCCTGCTCCCTCTACCGCCTCGCTGCACAGACGCTGGGGGGACACAGACGTGTCACCCGCAGCGTCCCCAGCCCCCCTGCTCCCTCTACCGCCTCGCCGCACAGACGCTGGGGGGACACAGACGCTGTCCCCCGCAGCGTCCCCAGCAGCGGGGGACACAGAGTCCCCAGCCCCCCCCCCCCTGCTCCCCGGGTTTTTTTACATGTGATAAATCGAGACGATTTATCACATGTAAAAAATGGCACATCAAGTGCCAGTCTAATCAAGCTCCCCCGGGGAGCAGCCGGGGAAGCTCAGGGGGAAGTCGGGGGCGACTTGTCGGAGCTTGGCGCTCCTTTTTCAAGGTGAAAAACAGTGTAACACTGTTTTTCACCTTGAAAAAGGAGCGCCAAGCTCCGAAACGTTGGTGTGTGTTTTCCTACAATATATACTTTTTGCTAAATCCTTGGAGTGCCGTGATTTGTTCCCAAACCTGCACGTCTTTTGTCAAGGGCACCGGGGTCCCAGAACCACAGCAAGGAGAGTGCCAGGCCGCCACCCCCCATATATATATATATATATATATATATATATATATATTGTACATAAATGAATAAAAATTACAATGTTAGTAAAAAATCAATTTATTTAGCAGAAAAGCATTACATTAAAGCTGTTTGAAGGTGACTCCACCCTACTTATAATGTCTATGATGAGACATGTGCAGATAGAGTGGGCAGCATCACTCCCCCCCCCCCCCCCCCCAACCACACACACACACAATGATATACTCTGCTTCAGTCATATTGGAATCTTTATGGCTGAGTAACTTCTTCTTTTGTCTTCTATGAAATTAAGCATTACAGCCTGGGTCTTTTGCGTGGCACCTCCTTAAAGAGATGGAAAAGGCAGGTTGAATCAGGATTTAAGTACTGCTAAGAGGGACAGACCTAAAGCACCCATCCTATGAGACAGAGGGAGACTAGCAATGAGATCTGAAAAAAAGTAATTTAGCAAAAATTAAAACCTATTACAGGGAAATAAATCTGGTCATTATCCAGTCTAATGACTCCAAGGCAATTTAGAGAACATGGTAAGATGAAAGGACACAATCGTTTGCATCCCGAGCGCTTCCTTCAGATTGTAAGCTCTTGTAAGTAGATGTCTCTATCAATAACCTTTATCTCTGCTTCCCCCTGTGCATGTAATGGAATGCATTTACAATGAGTTACTTATACACAATGGTCCTTATTCTGGTTGACTGTCAAGGCCTTGCGAGTCTCCCAGATGCCGCCCGCATGGTGGCCCTTCTCTCCCCCCCCCCCCCCCACCACAGGCATACAAATGGATGATTTCTATTGACCGATAAGAAATTGGGGTGAAAGCAATATGTTTGTATAGGATATACTGTAGAGTTACTGGGCAGTATATGGCGGCACAGCTCAGCGTCCTACAATACAGAACAGTCCCATAAAGCTTCTGTTTGCAGCAGTGGTTATAATCAGCACACTTTCAACTTACACTTTATTTATTAACCTCTATCGGTGTGCACATATAGCACCAGCATATTCTGTAGTGTTGTACAATTTGGAATAAACACAGTAATGAAAAGAACCTGGGTAAATATAGAGAG